>NC_057810.1:342474890-342515987 GCF_018294505.1 Triticum aestivum
TGCAGTCCCACGTATCAGTGAAGAGGCAAGCCGAAGCGCGTTCCGTTTGCGTGAGCCGTGTGCAGGACCGACTGTGTGACGGTTGCAATGCGACCGCAACAGGCATGCTGTGAGTGTACCGCTTTTTTTCCTTTTAAACTTGGTGCTTCGCCGCTTAAAAAACTTGGTGCTTCGCGCGATCCATCGATACTACAACTAGTAATCTTGTAATGCCGACTAAAATGGCACGACTGGGTCTTTTCCCGCGCGATATGCTGGGAGGTTGGCTTAGTTGGTTTATTTAGGACGAGTAATGCTACACCTACGTGATGCCAGCTACATAATTAACGTAATGTGAAACGTGTGAGCTGTTGATTGGAGATTGAGGGGGAGGGAGGGGCCCACCACCATGAAAATAAGGGTGGGAGAGAGAGGCAATTTACGTTAACCCTTTCGTAGGTTCCCGTAGATGTAGAAAGATGTGAAATGTGTGAATGTGTAGTGGACGTACTATTGGAGTGCCTAAGATAAATTGTGTATGTAGACCCTATGTGTTTATTTACTTTGCATGTAAGCTTTGTCCCGGGTCAAACCTTATAAGTTTATACACACAAAAATGAATCATCATTCCTATAATTTCATACTCCTATGATATATCTTACTATTATTGTGAATGTTCATATACACGGACGAGATTCATGGAAACGCGTCATATTTCCATTATATTTTGAACTTTTATAGGACAAAAAAAGAAACCCGACCCTAAACCTATGGCGGTGACCGACGTCCCCCATCTTCGATCTCCATGTATGGGGGTGCGGTTCAAGACCCGTGTAGTGAAGGTGCGGTCTCCGGCGAGGAAGAGTAGAACACGGGAGACAGACCGGCCATTTGGCACATCATGCCCTGCCGCCTCCCATGCCCTACTCATCCTCGGAGGAGTCCCCGACCTCGGTGGTGCCGGTGTATGCGAGGTCAATGATGATGGACGTGGACGGTCCGTCGCTTCAGCTGCTACATGCGCCACCGAACTTTGGACGACAACAAGTAGGACGCGTGGCTGACGGTGCTCCTGTCGTCGGCCACTAGCGTGGCCACCGCTTGTGCGGTCACGTACGCGTCTGGCTATGCCGCTATTGCATTGTGAACAGCGAGTTGAGCGAGGGCAGCAACCTCGAGCTTCATCCCTGAAGACAAGCTCTCCCGCAGAGTGTTCGCACTCGCGGTCATGGCGGATGTCGTGCCAGATAGCAGGACAATGTGCTATGGTGTGGAGTTTTCCGCTTTAAGTAGCGCATTCCGGTGAGGCCAAGCATCTGGGTGGATCATTAAGTCGCTGGAGTTGGTTCCTCGGGCACCGAGCCTCTTAATGACGGCATATGGATGGATGACATGAATGCGGGCAGCTGGCGCCGCCTGGGTTGCACCGTGCGACGATGCGAGGGACGAGGGTTTTTGGTGTGCCAGGGTAGTCAACTGCGGTCGTGGCAACATTGGAGATGCCCTTTGCTCATATGCAATCCCCCACATGTCATTGAAAAAGCAAGACGACCCGACATGGTCTCAGGTCCTAGGGATGCAGTTGGCCGCGCTACAACACTCCATGGATGCGTCGTGGCATGTGCACACTTCGGCCCCCCGTGCATCCTCGACGAGCCGGGTGTTGATCTGTTGGTCGTGCCACAACGCTAATGCCAACCTCGGCACTCTGAAGCCGACCGTGTCCAGTGATGATGAGGGTGTCGCTCACCGCGGTAGCCGTATCCAGAGACGATGCGGGAGCTGCGCCACGTTGCTGCCCCCACGACCCACATGAACGGTTGCCGGTAGCGAGGAGGTCATGGGCCAGCTCCTCCATTTGACTAGTCTATGCCACATCGTCCCGATAGGTGTGTTGGACATGTCTATTTCCCTGTTTTCCCGGCCAAATTGAGCATTAGTGCTCCGTGTTGCACATTAGGCGCAGAACAGGTGTTTTTTTTGCCCTGGTTCAAATGTGGTACAGTACCAAGTTGTTACCGTAGACCCAAGTGTGGTGGTTTTGGGTACGGTACCACCCTTTTCCTTTTCAACTAATGAAGCATAACACTTGATTAAGAAACCAGATGGTGTGCTATTGTTGGTGTCCGACTGTTTGAAGGAATAATTGAGGTGTGCTCGGTCCGTGCCCGCATTTAGGGGTCCAACTTACCATGTTCTGGCAGTAGTAACTATACTAGTCCCTGCGTATTCCTCTGTTTTTATTTACTCCACATTTTAGCTTTGCTCAGAGTCAAACTTTGTAAACTTTGAAAAAGTTTATAGACAGAAATAATAGCATATACAATAACAAATCAATACCATTAGATTCACTATTGAATATACTTTCACATCATATAGATTTGCTTATTGTTTATTTGAGTCGTTCAAGTATAATCATGTGGCGTTGCTTATTTCTCATTCCTCTCCAACCCTCTTCTCCATCGATCATGTCACACTTCGGTCGAGTCCATCCTCACGCATGCTTCATTTGAACATTCCGCCGGGTATCATTGGCATGTGGGCCTAGACCATGCTTGTATTTCCAATGTTGTAATTTGTCTGACATGCATACAGACAAACGGTTCATTTAAAGTTTCACTTTGCCTCCACTACGTGTCGCTTCCCATCTTAGTTTTGACATCCCATTCAGTTCATGCCCCGACACATCTTCACGACATCGATTGATGTTGAGAGATCAAGTGCGTGTCATGCAAGGCGATAAAGGTTTCGTGAGTTTCTATGATAGAAAGGACCCAAGGGGTCTATGGGGGTCGGAGGGAGTATATTGCACGTTCAAAAGCAAAACAAACGTATTGTACCCACTCTAGTCCTCTTTTAATCGATCTCTGGACCCTGAGATGAAACCAAGAGAGAACGAGTGGGTGCATGTGTGATACCTAAGGCGGATTCAAAATTTTGAACCAGTGATCATAGCATCAGCAAATCATATATAAAGGGTATTCAATGTTCATTTCGCTTTTGAATGTACAATATAATCCCTTCGATCCTTTCTAGTTTACGTATAAGTTTTATGTGTAGTCAAAGTATCTCTACTTTGATCGAACTTACAAAAAAAGTATCAACATCCAACAACGCCAAATCAATATGTTAGATTCATAGGTACTCCTATATTTTTACAATTTGTTTTCAAACACGTGAATGTGGTTGTTCTCGCGCATGCTCTTCCTACTAGGATTTCGCCACGTATAGCTAGTCCAACAGTGACTTTTTTTAAGCTCCTGGTCCAATAGTACCAGTGGAGTACTGACAATCCAACATCTGCAGTAGTGTATGCAGTGCTCATAGTACTAGTAGTATACTCCCTCTGTTTTTATTTACTACGCATAAAACGGAGGGAGTACTAGTAACACTCGGCCGACCTCTCTCTCTTCTACTACCTCTTCCTGGTTTATTAGTCCTCTTTGTAATTTGTGCTATTTTTTACCAACGATTTAACTAATGGAATGTTAGTGCATGTTAATAAAATTATATCATTGGATTCGTATTTGAACATAATTTTTAATGATATAATTTTTTATGACATGCATGAATATTTTGTTAGTTAAATTTATGGTCAAACTTTCGCACAGATTATAATGGAGACCAATAAACCAGGACAAAGGTAGTAGTAGTAGTATAAATGACGCAGGCGAGGGAGGGGGAGGGATGTTGGTTTGCTCTCAACTGCGGTCCCACAAGCGAGCGAAAACTCAAGACGAAGCGTGTTCCATTCGGTGAGCGATGTGGCGGGTCCAGCGTGTAGGGTGCAATGCGAACACGACAAGAGTGATGTAGAGTCAAAACTGTATTCACACCAGAACCTTCGCTGCTCGGCCTACGCCAACCAACGCCCCATAACGACAGCTATGTCTTGAGCTTGTGTTGGTTTTCCTTGAAGAGGAAAGGGTGATGCAGCAATCGTAGCGTAAGTATTTCCCTTAGTTTTTGAGAACCAAGGTATCAATCCAGTAGGAGGCTCCTCAAAAGTCGCACACAGCTACACAAACCAACAAAGAACTCGCAACCAACACAATAAAGGGGTTGTCAATCCCTTCACGACCACTTGCAAAAGTGAGATCTGATAGAGATAGTATGATAAGATAAATATATTTTTGTTATTTTATAATATAGATTAGAAAAGTAAAGATGCAAAGAAAAGTAGATTGAAAGCTTATGTGATAGAAGATAGACCCGGGGGCCATAGGTTTCACTAGTGGCTTCTCTCAAGATAGCATAAGTATTACGGTGGGTGAACAAATTACTGTCGAGAAATTGATAGAAAATCGAATAATTATGAGATTATCTAGGCATGATCATGTATACAGGCATCACGTCCGCGACAAGTAGACCGGCTCCTGCCTACATCTACTACTATTACTCCACACATCAACCGCTATCCAGCATGCATCTAGAGTATTAAGTTCATAAGAACAGAGTAACGCATTAATAAACATGACATGATGTAGAGGG
The DNA here is from genome assembly GCF_018294505.1 of Triticum aestivum. Lineage (NCBI taxonomy): Eukaryota > Viridiplantae > Streptophyta > Magnoliopsida > Poales > Poaceae > Triticum > Triticum aestivum. The sequence continues at coordinate 342,479,361 of NC_057810.1, forward strand.
ATAAACTCATGCAATATGATATAAACCCCATCTTGTTATCCTCGATGGCAACAATACGATACGTGCCTTGCAACCCCTATTGTCACTGGGTAAGCACACCGTAAGATTGAACCCAAAGCTAAGCACTTCTCGCATTTTAAGAAAGATCAATCTAGTAGGCCAAACCAAACTGATAATTCGAAGAGACTTGCAAAGATAACTTAATCATACATAAAAGAATTCAGAGGAGATTCAAATATTTCTCATAGATAAACTTGATCATAAACCCACAATTCACCGGATCTCGACAAAACACACCGCAAAAAGAGTTACAACGAATAGATCTCCAGGAAGATCGAGGAGAACATGGTATTGAGATCCAAAAAGAGAGAGGAAGCCATCTAGCTAATAACTATGGACCCGAAGGTCTGTGGTAAACTACTCACAACTCATCGGAGGGGCTATGGTGTTGATGTAGAAGCCCTCCGTGGTCGATTCCCCCTCCGGCGGAGCACCAGCGAAGGCTCCAAGATGGGATCTCGCGGATACAAAAGGTTACGATGGTGGAAATAGGTATTCGTTGGCTCCCTGGATGTTTTCGGGGTACGTGGGTATATATAGGAGGAAGAAGTAGGTCGGTGGCCGCCCGAGGGGCCCACGAGATAGGGGGGCGCCTTTAGGGGTGGGCGCGCCCTCCACCCTCGTAGCCGCCCCGGCTGCTTCTTGGCTTGCACTCCAAGTCCTCTGGATCATGTTTGTTCCAAAAATCACACTCCCGAAGGTTTCATTCCGTTTGGACTCCGTTTGATATTCCTTTTCTTCGAAATATTGAAATAGGAAAAAAATAGCAATACGGGCTGGTCTCCGGTTAGTAGGTTAGTCCCAAAAATGATATAAATGTGTAAAGTAAAGCCCATAAACATCCAAAAAGGGTAATATAATAGCATGGAATAATAAAAAATTATAGCTATGTTGGAGAAGTATCAACCACACCTCCTCTCCAGCCCATTACCCCACCTTTCGATCCCCTAGCCTCCATCAAGCGTCCCCTAGTCCGCCGGAAATCCATGGTGCACCGCAAGATCACGTACTACAACATGCTGACGCCGGAGCGTTGCACAGAAATCTCGGCGGCGATCGGTGCCACAGACCTCCGTTCCCAAGCTTGCTTTGCGGCGGGCCAATCCCGAGTTCTCTGGAACCATGCTTCGAGGAGGAGGAGGTCGATCCAATGTTCATGGCGGAGGTCGCGGCGCAGAAGGCCACCGATGCATATGAGACAATGGACATCGACTTCGTGCTGGCGTCCGGGTCACTCATGGTGCGGGTCGACCAGCGGTTTAACCTGGCGATACTAAAGAAGGACCGAAAGGTGGAGGATCAACTCGACGCAGAGCTCGCGGATGCCGCTGCCATCGAGGCCCTCCTGTAGGCGGAACCGGATGTCGTGGATGTGAACCGGGCGGCGGAGGCTCAAGTTGACATGGAGCACGCGGATGCCGCTGCCATCGAGGCCCTCCTGCAGGCGGAACTAGACGTCCTAGACTTGAACCGGGCAGCGGAGGCCCAACTCGATGTGGAGCACGTGGTTTCCGCTGCCATCGAGGCACTCCTGCAGGCGGAACTGAACGCCCTGGACTTGAACCGCCTGGTGTTCACATCCGTGCAGAGCTGTCGGCGTTCTGGGAACGGGGGTCCCCAGACTTGCCTGCCTGCGGCCCGCGGCATGGCTTAGCTAGTGGCCCAGTACAGCCTGTCTTCATCAACCAACTCTCAAGACCCTCACGAGGGGCCAAGCCTCACGGGGCGGACGACGCAAGGCCTCCTCAGGGGCGGCCTCACCAGGCAAGCTCACGAGGAGGCGGAGAGATCCAGGCAAGGGGTACCTCGCAAGGTCCTCGTGACGCAAGCCATGACGACCAAGACTAGGCGGGCACCAGGCGGGCGCCAGCCCGTGCAGTGTCCCCGTTTCCTCTTTGGTGCAAAGGGGGCAAGCGCAGGCGCGGAGTACCGAGGCATGAGGAAATGGTTTACATATCGGTGCAATGAGACCAAGGCCAGTGCGACGGCAGGACGGAGGTCGCCATGGAGCCCAAGACGGTGTCACCACCAGGGCCTTTGGTAGGCTTGGACCACCTTTAGTCACAATAGATTGTACTAGTTGTCCCCTTTCAAGATGGCCGTTGTTGGATCCCTTCCCGCTCAATATTTGAGAAGAGAACCAGGGCCTCTATAAATAGGGCTGGCCACCACCATAGAGGGGGGATCGATTCCTCCCCAAGCACACCACCAAGCACAAGAACACCGATCCTCGCGAGGCTGTTCTTCCCTTGTACAGTTCATCATCAGCCCAAGAGTCTATCCACACACCACACACAGGAGTAGGGTATTACACCACAACGGTGGCCCGAACCTATATAAATCTTATGTCTCTTATGTTGTTCATCGAGCTAGCTTAGAGATCGCGGCGAGGTTGAGGGCGTGTTTCGATAGGGAGAGATGTTCGTGCTCACCCCAGTGTTCGAACCTTGAGGGTTTTGCTGGAACCTGATATCCGACATTTGGCGCGCCAGGTAGGGGGTGCGCCGGAGCTCTTCCTTCCGTCAACCCGCTCTCCACCGACACCGTGTTTTGCCCTCATGGAGAACATCGCGCTTCCGGCTCCAGCGGCCGGCGCCAGCGCTGGGGCCAGGGGGCTCTGAGCCTTGGCCCCCGCCTTACGACACGTGCAGTGGCCGCACAAGTTCAAGCCAGAGATGCCGCCGCGCTACAATGGCGCGACAGACCTGCTGGTTTTCCAGCTGGCGTACGAGAAGGCCGTCCTCAAGGACGGGGGTGACGACAAGGTCATGGCCAACTGGTTTCCTCTGGCCCTCACTGGCATCCCCCGCGCTTGGCCTCTCAACCTGCCGACGTCTTCCGTGGCCTCCTGGGAGGAACTGCGCGACCTCTTCCTCACCCACTACACAGCGCTGGTGCCCCAGTCATAACAGCTCTCCTGGGCGGCTCGCAGGTGCCACCCTTGGACCGCTAGACCAAGACATTCTTTCGCTAGATCGGCGCCGCCCTCGCGTGGCAAGGAGCTCCCCTGGGTTGGGTGGCACCCAAGGCCGACCTGACCTTCAACTCGGAAGACCACCCGGTTAACACCGCCTTCTCGGGTGTTCTCTCGATGCTCTGCACACTCACCATCTACCAGGTGGCCGTCACAAAGACCCTCATCAACGACGGCGCCAGCCTCAACGTGCTCTTGGTGGAGGCCTTCAGCCTCCTCCATGTACCACTGGAGCGGCTCCGACCCAGCAAGCCCTTCTTGGGCGTCGAAGGCGGTTCCTCCAGTTCCCTGGGGCAGATCTGCCTTCCCGTGACCTTCGGCACCCATGACAACTACCGCATGGAGCTGGTTAACTTCGACATCGCCCACATCGGCCTCCCATACAATGCCATCCTCAGATATCCCGCCTTGGCTCAGTTCATGGCAGCAACCCATCCGGCCTACAACCTCATGAAGATGGCCGGGAGTAGCGGCATCCTAACCGTAGCTGGAGACACCAAGGAGGCTCTACTGGCTCTCATGCTGGCCCTCAGGGCTGCTGCAGTGGCGCAGCCTGCCGGTGTGTAAGCCTCCAAGGCCTAGGAAGCTGCACCGACCAAAAAGAAGCAACTGTTCACTCAGGACAAGGCAGAGACCAAGCAAGTGCCAGTTGAGGAAGACAGGTCCTCGGGAGCCACCTTCACCATAGGTGCCGACCTCGACCCCAACCAAGAGGAGGCAATGGTGAAGTTCTTGTGCTCGAACAAGGAGGTGTTCACGTGGGAACCCAAGCAGCTAGCGGGGGTCCCAAGGGAGGTGATTGAGCATCACCTGAATGTGTGCCCCAATGTGCGCCCCGTGAAGCAGAAAGCGAGGCGGTAGTCCACGGAGAAGCAGGCCTTCATCGTTCAAGAATCTCGCAAGCTGGAGGCAGCAGGTGTCATTCGCGAAGTCCACTACCCCGAATGGCTGGCGAACCCCGTTGTCATGCCAAAAAATGGGGGAAAGGAGCGCATGTGCATCGACTTCACCAACCTCAACAAGGCCTGCCCCCAAGATCCGTTCCCGCTTCCCCACATCGACCAGATCATCTACTCCACCGCCGAGTGCGACCTGCTGTGTTTCCTGGATGCTTTTTCGGGTTATCACCAAATCAAGATGGCGGTGGAAGACGTGGAGAAGACAGCCTTCCAGACCCCATGTGGGGTGTACTGCTACACCTTCATGCCGTTCGGGTTGCGCAACACGGGCACGACCTTCCAACAGCTGATGCACATTGCCTTGGGCCGGCAACTCGGGAGAAACACCGAGGCTTACGTCGACGACATTGTTGTGAAGTCTCGGGAGGCGTGGACCTTGATCCAGGACCTGCAGGAGACCTTCGCGAGCCTCCGCCAGGTGGACCTGTGACTCAACCCGGAGAAGTGCGTGTTCGGCATCCCTTCAGGCAAGCTGCTGGACTTTCTTGTGTCCCATAGAGGGATCGAGGCCAACCCAGAGAAGGTCAAGGCAATCGAAGACATGAGTCCACCACAAACCTTGAGAGAAATGCAGAAGGTCGCCGAGCGCGTAACTGCATTATGACACTTTATCTCCAAGCTGGGAGAGTGCGCCCTGCCGTTGTTCAAGCAGATGAAGAAGAAAGGCATGTTTGAGTGGACACAAGAGGCTGACCACGCGTTTCAAGACCTCAAGGAATATCTGACCAGCCCTCCGGTGATGGTGGCACCACGCCCTCTCGAGTCCCTGGTGCTCTACCTCGCCGCCACTCCCTACTCTGCCAGCGCAGCCCTGGTGGCGGTTCGGGAGGAATGCCAGGGTAAGGCCGCATCACGCCCAGCCTCGGCCTCAGCCGTGGCGACACAAGACCAAGAAGGCCTCGCGAGGACCACGACCACGGCGGCCGGAGACCAACCTCAGTAGGAAGACGCATTCAGGGCTGAAGAGGCCGCACCAACCAACCGGGCACCGGGAGCTCCATCGTCTCAGGAAGCGCTTCAACCTCCGGAGGACACAGGCTACGTCAGCACACCCACCCTCGTCGAGCATCCGTTGTACTTCATCAGCACGGTGTTGCGGGATGCAAGGGCACGATACCCCATGCCTCAGAAGCTCTTAATCGCGCTCCTGGTGGCCTCGTGCATGCTATGGCACTACTTTCAAGGTCACCCAGTCAAGGTCGTCCTGACCTACCCATTGGAAAGGGTACTCAGAAGCGCCAAGTTCGCTCGATGGGTTGCCGAATGGAACATCAAGCTGCAAGCATTTCAGTTGGAGTTCACCACAACCAGGATCGTCAAGGGAGCCGCGCTTGCTGATTTTGTGGCAGAATCGACAGAGGCACCGGGGCTCAAGGCGGGTGAGGATCGGTCTCTCTCCCCAGGGAGTGAGGCACCAGATGGCTGGGTCATGTACTTCGATGGGGCGTTCTCGCGACAGGGCGCGGTGGCTGGTGCAGTTCTTATATCCCCCACTCAGGACAAGCTCTACTACGCGGTGCAGCTCTGTTTCCAGCAGGGCGAGAAGGTCTCCAACAACATAGCAGAATATGAGGGCCTCATAGCAGGCCTGAAAGCTGCAACAACACTGGGGGTGAAGCGCCTCGTCATCAAGGGCGATTCACAACTCCTCATTAACTTCTCCAACAAGGTGTATGAGACGAGGGACGAACACATGGAAGCATATCTTGCGGAAGTACGCAAGATGGAAAAGTAGTTTTGGGGGCTGGAGTTGCAGCATGTGCCCCGCGGCACCAACCAAGAGGTTGATGACAGCGCCAAGAGGGCGTCCAGGCGTCTGCCTCAGGAGCCTGGTGTTTTCGAGGAACGACTCTTCAAGCCATCAGTGGCAGCGTCACTTTCAAGCACGGCACAGCCTCGGGAAGAGCTCCCTGAGCCACTTGCCACAGGAGCCCCGACCTATGGCCCGACCTCAGGAGCCCGCCTGCTCCTGGCGCTGGAGCCACAGGAGGGATGCTGGACCACAGAATTCAAGGACTACCTGATGCAAGGGACGCTTCCCGGGAAAGAGGAGGACGCGGAGCGCCTGGCTAGGAACGCCACGGCCTACTGCATCCAAGACGATGGGTTATACCGGAGGCGGCCAAATGACGTTTACCTACGCTGCATCTATAGGGAACAGGGGAAGGACCTGCTGGCTGACATACACGGTGGAGATTACGGACACCACTCGTCGTCACGGACCCTCGTCGGCAAGGCGTTTCGCAGTGTGTTCTACTGGCCTACGACACTCAACGATGCAGCAGAGCTGGTGAAGTCATGTGAAGCCTGCCAATTCCATGCCAAGAAGATCCATCAGCTCGCGCAGGGCCTGCAGACCATCCCGCTCTCGTGGCTGTTTGTGGTCTGGGGTTGGATATCCTGGGCCCATTCCCTCGAGCGCCTGGGGGCTACCGCTACCTCTACGTCGCGATCGACAAGTTCACCAAGTGGGCGGAGGTGGAAGTTGTCCGCTCCATCCCATCCGGGTCCGCGGTCAAGTTCATCAAGGGCCTCGTGAGCCGGTTTGGGGTCCCTAACCGCATCATCACCGACAACGGTTTGCAGTTTACCAGCAATCTGTTCAAAACATATTGTGCTAACATTGGAACGTACATCTGCTACGCTTCGGTGGCCCACCCCCGGAGCAATGGCCAGGCCGAATGCGCCAACGCGGAGGTCCTGAGAGGCCTCAAGACAAGAACCTTCAAGAAGTAGCTGGAGGCTTGCGGCAGGGGCTGGCACGATGAGCTCCAGTCCGTGTTGTGGTGCATCCGCACCACCGCCTCCAAACCAACGGGCGAGACCCCATTCTTCCTCATCTATGGAGCAGAAGCGGTTCTCCCTCACGAGGTCAGGCGTCGCTCCGCGCAGGTCCTGGCGTTTGATGAGATGCAGTAGGACGCCATGCGGGGGATGGACCTCGTGCTGGGGGAGGAACGCCGCCGTGAAGCCACGCTTTGGGCGGCAAGGTACCAGCAGGCGCTGTGGCGGTATCACTGTCGCAACATCCGCCCCAGGACGCTCGAGGTAGGTGACCTTGTACTAAGTGGGTGCTCTCCAGGGAAGGGTTGCATAAGCTTTCACCCATGTGGGAGGGCCCGTTCAAGGTTGTCCACGTCTCTAGGCCTAGCGCCACGCGCCTGGAGACTCAGGATGGGGTGCCCATCCTGAATGCCTGGAACATTCAACACCTCCAGAAGTTCTACCCCTGAAGAAAGGCCCAGTGCCTGTGAAGAAGGCCCGGTGCCTGTGAAGCTCGCCGGCCGAAGAAAGGCCCGGTACCTATGAAGAAGGCCCAGTGCCTGTCAAGCTCGCCGCCCGTGACACTCTCACGTAATAATGAGTGGGGCTGTACACGCCCTGGAGTCTCCAGAGTGCCGCCCTTGGGCCTCGGGGGCTCCCGCCCATGCCCAACGGCAGCACTTATCTCTGCGCTGGTGAGAATACATCAAAGACTAGACTAGGTGCCGGATGCGGATTTTCATTTGCTTTCCGCAGTTGGCTCGCTCTTCCTTGTTTGAACCTTGATCTTCCTTGTTTGAACCTTGGTTAAAGTTGCTTCTAGTGTTCTTTGCCGGTTCTGTCCGTCGCCTTCTGCCCTCGTTTTCTGTTTTCAGCTTTTTGTCTGACTCGTTCTCTCTCTCGCAAACCTCGCGAGGGGGCTGCGCGGGTGCCCTCGTGAGCCTTTCCTCTCCTGATTTTCGTGAGGCTCTCTCGTTCAAGTTAGCTGTGGGAGCACCCCTCCCAGTCCGTGCCCCTCGGGTAACGCTACACAAAGCGCCGGGCCATGGCCGGCAACCCTCGCGACCAAGGTTCGGAAATGATCCCCCCACCAGATTTTCTTTGCAGCTCTTAAGGCGCCCGGCGAGGCCTGAAGCAGGCACCTCGCAAGGCGGAAACTACTTCAAGCATCCCAAGCTGAGTTGTTACTATGCGCAGACGCATAACAAGGACACCATTACACAGCACAGGAACAATAAATGCAGCACGATAACTAGGGAATCATAGTCTGTTGCACGACCCCACGGGGCCCCATACTTCTCTCTCTCGAGGCAGCAAAAGAAGGAATACAAAACAAAAGCGGCACGCGCCTTGCGACAGCTCGCGAGGAGGGATCCGCGGCGTCCTCTTGAGCTCAGTCAAACTCCGCCTCGCATGTCACCAGAGCACGACGATGGGACGACCCACCGCCACCCTCGAGGAGGGGACGACGGTGTGGTGGTTAATCACAGCCACCGCTGGAGGAGCTATCACCGGAGGAGGAGCCGCTGAAGCTTGATGAGCTACGGTCGCCACCGGAAGCGGGTTCGTCTTCGCCCTCGCCACGGCCGTCACCAAGGCCGAGCACCTTGTTGCCATCATTGTCTTCAGGGCAGCACCCAACACGGCGGCCATATTCTCTTAACACCCTCATGTAGATGGTCGCGTCGCCGTCATACTTGAAGTGGAAGGTGCACCGCCTGCCCAGACCATGCGCACGAGCAAACGTCTGCCAGCAACGGGCCAGGGCTATGTTGCTGGCGATGGAGATCTCCACCGTGACCCAGGAGGCCTTGCTGCAGCAGCCATCCGCTTGCAACCAGAGCCTGCCGGGGCCAGCAGCCGGCAGTTCGCCGACGAAGGAGCGAGGGAGCTGAAGCCAGTTGCCGGCCGGGTTATCTGACCACGCAACAAACTTCGGCAGCATCGTCGCTGAGTGGAAGCGCGGTCGAGGAGGCCATGCAGTCGTGGCACGCCTTCCCCCACCAACCGGGCTTCCTCGACATCGGCGGCCACCATGTAATGATGGTGCCGTCAGGGACCTTCACGATCAGAGGTAATGATGACTCTTTGTGCATGCAGCAGGGACTCGTCAAGTCGGGCAGTTGCCAAGGCAGTGTGGGGAAGCGGAGACGCCCACATCCAATCAGTCGCCACGTGTCAACCAAGGCCGCAGGCTGTTGGGGCCTGCGGCGCTCCGCCCTTACCCTTTGGCTTCGCTGCTAAGCCAAGTCCGATCGTGCCTTGGGCCCGGGGGATACTATCGGCATTCTAGGAATGGGGGTCCCCAGACATGCCTGCTTGCGGCCCGCGGCGTGGCTCAGCCAGTGGCCCAGTACGGCTTGTCTTCATCAACGAACACTCAAGACCATCGCGAGGGGCCAAGCCTCATGGGGCGAACGATGCAAGGCCTCCTCAGGGGCGGCCTCACCAGGCAGGCTCGCGAGGAGATGGAGAGATCAAGGCAAGGGGTACCTCACGAGGTCCTCGTGACATAAGCCATGACGAACAAGACCAGGCGGGCGCCAGCCCGCGAAGTGTCCTTGTTTCCTCTTTGGTGCAAAGGGGGCAAGCGCAGGCACGGAGTACCGAGGCATCAGGCAATGGTTTCCATATCGGTGCAATGAGACCAAGGCCAGCGGGATGGCAGGATGCAGGTCACCATGGAGCCCAAGATGGCGTCACCACCAGCGCCTTTGGGAGGTGAAGACCACCTTTAGTCAGGATAGCTTGTACTAGCTGTCCTCTTTCAAAATGGCTGTTGTTGGATCCCTTCCCGCTCAATATTTGGGAAGAGAACCAGGGCCTCTATAAATAGGGCTAGCCACCACCATAGAGGGGGGGGGGGTCGATTCCTCCCCAAGCACACCACCAAGCACAAGAACACCGCTCCTCGCGAGGCTGTTCTTCCCTTGTACTGTTCATCATCAGCCCAAGAGGCAATCCACACACCACACATAGGAATAGGGTATTACACCACAACGGTGGCCCGAACCTGTATAAATCTTGTGTCTCTTGTGTTGTTCATCGAGCTAGCTTAGAGATCGCGGCAAGGTTGAGGGCGTGTTTCGGTAGGGAGAGATTTTCGTGCACACCGAGTGTTCGAACCTTGAGGGTTTTGCCGGAACCTGATATCCGACAAGAGCGCCCGCATGCTCCGCGTGAATGAGTAGCTAGAGGCCGAGGACAACCATGGTGTGGAGACAAACGTCAGCAGCTACGACTGGTCTGCGCCAGTAGCCAAAGATGACGAGGTTGTCTCGTTCCGCGAGTAGTGATAGTTTCTCTTTATGTTGTCGTTTTTAGGGATCTTTTGTTGTGTAAAAACATATATTTTATGCGAGTCCCCTGACTTTCATCATTTGGGTCAGTAGGCCATTTCAGGCGGTTGGATGAATATCCTACGTCTCCTAACCCTTCTTCCTCACATGTTCTTCTTCCCCAATAGACCACCGCACGGGCCGTAGATCTTACCAACATGCAGTTGGATAAACATATTGTATGAACGAAAATTATGTGTCAGCGGTAGGAAGGCTGAGATTGGTTTGATCACATGTGATAGCACGTGTCAGTGAGGGTGCGTTCCCTTGGTTGGGTTTGCAGCGTGCAGGAGCGACTATGTGAGGGTGCGGTGTGATCGCGACAGCCATGCGCAAGTGTACCTCCTTTTCATTTTGAAAACTTTAGGCAAGCTTGGAAAAAATGTGTGGCAAAGTATGGCAATGCAAGCCCTAGACCCAAACAGGATACAAGTATGTATGTAGGAGTACTACTTGTGTTAAAAAAGAAATGCGGGGTCTTCCTTTGCGGGATTGATCGATACAAATCCTCGTTTGACATGTCAATTAATGCGTACTTTTTTCTCCTACACCTAAACAGCTAACCATCTCACTCCTCATCGCTTGATTAATGTAGCGACATGCAAACCAACCTTCTCACATCCGCATGCATGCAAGGGTATATTAATGTCCTTGGTTACTAGTATGAGGCAAACCCCATCAATTTAGCCTCGATTAGTGTTAGTGCCCTTCTGCAAATTGTAATTTTGATATACTGGCCTTGTGTACAAAAAATGGAGGTAGTAACTATTTGACTTCCTTACCTTTTTTTGTGAAATGACTTCCTTCCCCATCGCGGTGACATCGACGATATCTCGAACATTGTGGTTTTGCGAAGTGCGTTCGACGGAGGACACCATTGAGGGAGACCATGTTAAGTTGTTCGCAAAAGTGGTGTGCAAGCCGAGACAACCGCCTTATTTGCATCTAGGAAGTCCGTTGAGCCAAAGGACGCGTAAATGTACTAGTACTACACAATAGCGTCATCCGTCCAGCTTAGTGCAGTAAGGTGGTTTCTCGAAGAAGACAATGCAGAAGCGGAGTTAGCGAAGAGTGAAATGATGGTTGCTTCGTTTGTGCTTTGTTCTTTAACGCCTCACTGCTTTGTGATTTGTGATAGAAGGGACATGGGAGTAGACTCTGTGCTCTATACTATACATGCGTCCAAGCATGGGAGAAAGAGGAGAGAGGTTGTATTTTTCTATTCCTTCAATCAATCAATTAGGGAGCTTCGGTTCCATCTTTTGGGCTTTGGCAGCACCATCCATAATGGTTCCCATCGTTGCCAAAAGCTATTTTCACATTTGGCTACACATTGTGGATACCCTTAACTGTACCACTTGGTTTTGCTCCTGTGTGCTATCTATACAAATCTCAATTATATTGATCTAAAAAATTATAGTGTCAAGATTAGTGAAAAGGAGGTGATTTTGCCGCACCGATGGAGGGGGAGGTTTCTTATTTTTAGAGGATGTTAGCCTGGCAGTTTGCTAACATGCCATCCCAGATGTCAGTGCTTTACCAAGCCGATCCGCGTCCCACATGAGGCAGAACAATGGCAGAAGCAACATGTGGTTAACTTGAAGATGAGGGAGAAGTGGATTCAGCAATGAGTGAAACGATGGTTGCTTCGTCCCTCCAACTTCTTCTTTTTAGCATTACTAGCAAGATGCCCGTGCATTGCACGAAGTTGCTGGAAAAGGTAACCATAACTTATACATTGACGGATGGAGTACTAGTTACAGTGATGCATCTAATTGTCTCCATATGTGAGCAAAGGGATCGCACATCCCTGTATTGACTGGAACGAGAATGAAATAGCACAATAAGAATTAAGGCCACGATGATGCAATCATAGTGGTGGTTACAAGAGGCAAGAAGAAAGATGCATCCATCAACATACGACCTCCTCCTCCTCGACTCAGTGCACCGGGCCACCAACCGGCGGCTTAGCAGCCGTGGCTTTTGTGGCGAGGTTAAGGTGCTTCTCAGCAAAGGCGTCCAATGCTTCCAGTCGATTGAGAAAGGCCAATGTCGTAGCATCCTCACCGGCCTTGTAGATACCTATGTACACGACTTCCTCGTACACGTGGATGTGTAGGTCAATGAATTCTTGTAGGACGAGGCACCTTGCAGCGAGCATGACCTCCAGGTGGACATTCTTCGTTGCGTTGGCGGGTAGTCGTAGGGCCACTAGTGGTTGAAAGAGGTTCTCTCCATGGAGGCCGATTAGGGTGGCAGGCAATGAGGAGCCAAGCGTGCGGGCTGGAGGTTTACGGCGATGTCGTCCGTGAGCTTCTTGATGATGGTGAACTTGTTGATGGTGGCAAGGATCATCTAGTCCAAATGAGAGTCGTAGCTCGCATCCATGATGGCCATGAACCAGCCAGTCGCCAACAGTATTTGTAAACGATCCTCGGTGTCATGCTGCAGGCCGGCATCGTGGACCATCTGGCACAGCCGCTCATCGCTCGCACGCATCGCCGCCATGGGTCTGGTGTGAGCACTTTTGCGCTTAGTGTAGGTGCTTAGGTGTGTACGATGTGCTAGATGCATTGGACTAGAGGGGCGCCTTTATATGTGTGCAAACCGCGTTGCATTCACATCGTGCTGCCTATTTTCGCCGTCCTTGTACCATTACATCTCTCATGCATTTAGCATGCTAGTTGAAGGAGGATGCATCATTGGCCGTTCAACATTTCGGGAACCGTTACACTCTCCCTCGTATGAATTAAAGCCATATCGGGAACTATCCTGGTTTACTAGTAGCTGTCAAATCAAATAGCACTAGGGTTGCCCGCTGCACGCCCGGCTGAACACGCCTCCTCGCCTCCATAAAAGGCCTCCATTAAACTCGCATGCAAACCGAGAAATCTTGTATTTTAAGTACTCCGTGGGTTCCACTATCAGTACAGTGTACATGACTTACAGGTTGACTAGAGATGCGTACAGAAAGTTAAAAAGAAACAAATCCATCCTTAATCTTATATTCTATCTACTCTGTGGATTCCACTGTCAGTACAGTAGCGCAAGAAGTATATATATGAATATATAAAAAACTAAAGTTTAGGACAAAATTCAAACTCAGGTCATCGCATTGCGAGCATCCGGCCCGGACCAGTACAACGGATGTTCGTTGCGACGATGCAAGAGATATATCACTATAGCAATGAGCCCGTTCGTTGCAACAGATCCAAAGTAGAATAATACATATTCACAAATTTGAAAGAAAACAATTTAGTTTTTATATACATATCCCTAAAAATATCTTATGTTTCACTCTAAATATATTCTTCGGGCTGTTTTTATGAGGTAAGGGAGGAATGCGGTTGGTTTCAAGATACTAAGGGGTTTTGTGTAAACTAGAGCAGAGAAGAGGGAATTGTTGCAAAAAGGCCACAACTTACGTCACAGCCGGTAGATGCAGATCTAATGGTCCGAAATGGCAGATGGCAAACACACCATCATCACCAACTGAGTCTTTTATAGGAGTAGAGATTACTTTGTCCCTCCAACTTAACTGCGGGAAAGGTGCAACTTTGTGATTTGACGCCTCATTGCACATTACTATGTCGGCGCCATGACTCGGGTGCTTCACCCCTGCTGCTTTGCACTGTTATTTCGGTATGGCACGTGGAACCGGTTGCTTGACATCCCACATGTCAGCGAAAGGGACTAGAACATTTATGAAAGCGAGCACTCCACTCTTACGACGGAGGACTACATGACATGACGACCCAGTGAACTGTTACTTGTACTGTAGTACTACTATGGTTTTGCTGTTTTGCATGATCCATCGATACAAACCCGATTAAACATGCAAGGGCAGGATTTTTCCCGCGCAGCAGATGATACTAGCCATACATTTCAAAGGCAATTTTAATGTATGCAAATTGAATAATTAAGTAACAATATGAGATCTAGTAAAACTAAAAACACATATGATTTATTGTGTTAGAGTGTAGTAGTAGTGTTGTATTGCATAGTTGTTAGATGTAACATGCGAGAACATGTAGAGATGTACTTTTGGAGGGCCTACAGAGTGAAATTGGGCATAAAGTGGATTCAAATATTTGTATTCGTCTTCCTTGCATTTGTAACTCATATATACAGTTTGTACAGTAGACGTGAATGCTTGTTCGCTCTTACGAAACTAGTATAACAATAATGGGGTGGCGTGCACCAATTTAGGCACTGGCACGTTGCCCTACTCGGCTCCACGGAGAGAGCAAGAGAAGAGATAAATACATGGGAAGTCAGTTTATTTGAAGCGAAAAGTGTAATACGGTCATCGAACTTCAGAACATGCTCATTACGGTCACTATATATGTTTTGCAGTGATTATACGGTCACTTGCTCACCATTCAACATCGGATTGCAACCTATTGACCAGCCAAATAGTCTGCATGGCACTATGTTGACTAGTTTAATTGACAACGTTCCTTGTGGGTCCCACCTATCAGTTCGCATAGGAAAAAGGTCAGATAAACACAAATTTATGCAGGCGCGACAAGACTCCAACCCGTGCATGGAACCACCTGGTTGTGTATGTGTCTGTCAGGGCCTGATGTGTGCGGATGCACGTGTAGGTTGAGCACTGGAGCGTGAGAGTGTGTGTTGGTCGTGTGGTGTGTGCCTGCATGCGTGCATGTGTGCGTGTGAGTGTTGCATGCATGCATGGCTGTGTGTGTCTGTGTGCATGTTGCGTGTGTTCGTGTGAGTGTTGCGTGCATGCAGTTCATGTGCATGCGTGCGTGTGTGTATAATAACCACACCAGCTCATGCGTGTTAAAAGGCCACCTTGTCCGTTGTGCCCGCGGTCATGACTTTGAACGACCCTCCAATATTTTTTATCATTTGTTTTCAATCTTATACACGCCAACAGTTGGGACCAATGGTCGTGAGCAAATGTGATGCAACACTAGAGGTGCCACGTCGACCGTTTAACTGATCAACTAGTCGTGTCTTGAGCAAATACAGAGCTGTACGGTGAGCCTGTGACTGTATAATAACCACAAAATGTAAAT
The DNA here is from genome assembly GCF_018294505.1 of Triticum aestivum. Classification (NCBI taxonomy): domain Eukaryota; kingdom Viridiplantae; phylum Streptophyta; class Magnoliopsida; order Poales; family Poaceae; genus Triticum; species Triticum aestivum. The sequence goes on from NC_057810.1 coordinate 342,494,500, forward strand.
GGTGACCATAATGAGTGGATTCTGAAGTCCAATGTACATATCGTGCTTTCGCTTCAAATATAATGATGGTCATTGTATATATCGCAAGAGAAAGATTAAACATGCGTGAATGTGCTTGGGGCGTACTTTTAGAGGACCTACAGATAGTTTGTGTGCGTACGTGAAAGGGGCGTAGAGGGGGTGTATGCATTGGAGAGAGAGATGCTCTTCGTTACTCGTTATTATGAATAACTTTATATATATTAAAAAAATATAAAAATTCACAGTGCAGAATAAATATCATCGGGGGCACCATGCAATGCAAATTAACATTCATACTCCTCCATATAACTTTGTATGTTGTATATATGTAGAAATTCTAAAATAACTTTTTGGCCACACTTTGTGTGGTTTTATTCAAAAGGAATGTTGTATGCAAAATAAACGTGAAGAGAGGGCTTTTTAGATCAATGGGGTATATGATGTAACATGTGCGAATGTGTAGTTGATGTATTTGGCAGGGCCTAGAGAGGTATGTGTATGTATTATGTATTCGAGAGAGGAATGGATAGAGGGGTCGGCGGCGGGGGCACATGGGAGAGATAGCACGAGAAATGAGAGAGGTCTAGAGAGAGGGAGAGAGAGAGAGACGAATAGGATGTCACTGCGAGAGATGCCCTTGAGTGTTTATATGCAACGGGGAGGGGATAGAGGCACGGCGAGAAAATATTTTGTGTGGTGTCAGCATTGGTATGTGTGGGTGTGAGAAGATAACGAGACCTGGGGGCACTACAAAAAAATACACTTCCGTGATGATACATGTTTGTCATAGTAGGTCGCATTTTTTGTCATGCATGTACATCCATGACGATTTTATGACAGAATGAAGATAGTCATACATGTGCTGTCGTAGAAGTGTTCATGACATTACCAAAATTATCATCACAGAAGTGTCCACTTGCATGATGATAAATCGCGCTTCACAGAAGTGCTTTCGTCAAGGGTGACCGACACGTGGCATCCACCGTAACATAACATCGTTAAGCTATTGGGTCCAGTTTTGGATCCGATAACCCGTTAACAGCCCGGACCAATGGGGATTTTCTACGTCGAAAATCATCATTGGCCGTAGGAAACACGTGTTGCCCCACCGTTGGGATAGATGTCATCCACTCATTGGACAGGAGGCGCGTATGACAGGTCGACACGTGGCACGGTCAAATAGTGGCCCATTCCGATGAAAAAGGCCGGCCCAGTAAAAATTAGCAGGCCGGCCCATATAAGGCCTACTTGTGTCAGGTCCATTTAAGCCCACGGCCCATACTAGATGTGCCAATTCGGCTCGTTAAAGGACCATTAAAGATTTGACACCCTTGCAGCCCATCGTCAGTTCGAGCCCGTTAACAGCCCGCTATATATTTGGGCTCAATATCGGCCCGATGAGATTTCGGCCTGTTAACGGCCCATTCAATGGATGGACCAATTTTCAGGATGTACATCTTTCGGCCTTTTAACGACCCATTTAAATGTTGGGCTAAATTCTGTCCCGGTGTGTCTTTCAGCCTGTTGACGGCCCATAAATCTGGTGGACCATTTGTAGTCGGACTTGAGTTTCGACCTTTTAGCGACCCATTTAAGTGTTGGGCCAATTTCCGGACCGGTGTCACTTTCAGCCTGTTGACGGCCCATAAATCAGTTGGGCCATTTGTAGTTGGACCTGAGTTTTGGCCTTTTAGCGACCCATTTAAGTGTTGGGCCAATTCCCGGCCCTGTGTGCCTTTCGGCCTATTAACGGACCATAAATGAGTTGGGCCATTTGTAGTTGGGCCTTAGTTTTGGCCTTTTAACGGCCCATGCCCTTCATGGTCCAATACCAGCCCAGTTTCTCTCTCAACCTGCTAAAGGCCCACAACACAGTTGGGCCATTTAGAATACGACATGACTTTCGGACTCTTAGTGGCCCATGCTCTTCATGGTCCAGTACAAGCCCGCTGTCTCTTTTGGCCTGCTAAAGGCCTACAATATAGTTAGGCCATATGTAGCCCAAACTTAGTAACGACCTATTAACGGCCCGTGAAATAAATTTGGCCCACCTATTGCCCGCCTCGATGCCGGCCTGTTAACGACCCGGGAGGTAAGAGGGCCGACCATTCACTTTCGGCCTAGTAACGGCCCATTAACTTAATGGGCCCACTAAAGTTCATACATGTCTTTAGGCCAAATTAGATAATTTGAGCCCATTACGACGAGCAACTATGCACAGGACCAAAACCGATCAAGCAAAGGTACGGCATATAGGGAACAACATTGCACATCCAGCATATATTACAGGAAATTACATCCACTGGGCAATCAATGATTGATGCCAGTGCAAATAAATGAGCAGAACCTAACCATCTACAACGTCACAATCTGCAACCTCAACATAGATAACGCCCATAAGCATGTGGGCAAGTTCTTGCTGCTTTGCTACATTGTCTCTAAAAACATTGATCAGTTGTTGTGTCGCACGACTCTGCACCTCTGATTCATCCACTATTTCCGTCATTGCTTCAGCCATTAATTGGTTCACAAACATACATTTATTCCGTTGCATTCGAGACAGAGGATACTGAATAGATTCAGATGGCGATTTTGGCAGGCTTGTATTATTGATAGTGGAGAATGTCTCGACCACTGCATCATAACATAAATTAGGACGGGAACCAAACAGATTAATCATGAGTTATTGCCATATTACCTGGCCTAGATTTACTAGAAAGAAACAATGGGTTTGCCTTGCTGTTTTTAGAGTTTGTCTTCTTATCTTCAGCAACCTGCACAAAATTAACACACTAGCATTGCTATCATTGGCCAAGTCAGATAATAGGAAAGCAACATTGACACAATGAACGTTTGGGCAACTAGCCTACACCAAATTAACACAATATGGCACAACTATATTCAGCCAGGTAAGGTAATACGAAAGCAACATTGACACAATAAATGAATGGGCAACCAGAGAAGCACTACAATTCAGTAATGTGCGTGATATGAGATAGTACACTCATGCAGCTCAGTATGCAAAACTACCAAGCAGTTTTCCTTACAAAATCAACATTGGCGCCTTTAACATTTTTCTACAACTAATTTTAGATCAGATAAAGGTTATTTTCATGCCGATTAACAAAATACATGTTGATGTAAAAATATAGTGATATACAACAGGTACTTACGTCAGCATTGGAGCACAGAGAATTCCCGCAAGATATTTTCCTCGAATACGATCCCAATGGAGGAAGTCTTCTATCGTTTAACCACTTTTTCTAAAAGAGAGATGGGTAAGAAACATGTAGAAAATATGATCAGAATGCTATAAAATTTCATGATGTGAGGATACATACATGCTTCTTAGAATGGAGTTGACATTCTTTTGCTGGACTGGACCAGACTAGTTCTTTGGCCACTAGAATCTGCTTATTATCAGTGGGAGTTGGGTCTCTGTGCTGGAGCAGTATCTATAAAAAATGGAGTTGGTTTATTATCTCCTGGCATTTGGATCTTTTGCAAAGACCTTATTTGTAACCCTTCAGATTCTAACATAGCCGTCTTCCCCTTGCATGCCTTATATAGAAGAATGGTGATTCAGTTATAAAACATGCTACAGCAGAGATGGAATAGCTACTGAAGAATAGAAAGGCATGACATATTGACATGTATTCCCTCCATTAGGAAATAAATGGATGAGTGTAGGCGTATTTCAGTTCTAGATACATCCAGTTTTATCCATTTCTGCACCATGTAATCCGGACGAGGGAGTATCATGTAAGAGCTAGGGATACGATAGGACAACACAGTAAGAAAACACTGAAAGCCCACTGGAGAACCAAAGTATTCCAACCCACTTATATGAGATAGTACACTCATGCAGCTCAGGATGCAAAACTACGAGGCAGTTTTCCTTACAAAAATTAACATTGTGGCCTTTAATCAGAAATTTTGCTACAACTAAATTTAGATCAGATAAAGGTTGGATTCACGCTGATTAACAAAATACATGCTGATGTAAAAATATAGTGATATACAATAGGTACTTACATCTGCATTGGAGCACAAAGAATTCCTGCAAAAATCTTTCCTCACATACGATACCAGTGCAGAAATTCTTCTATCTGTTAAGCTTATTTTCTAAAAGAGAGATGGGTAAGAAACATGTAGAAAATATGATCAGCATGCTATAAAATTTCATGATGCAAGGATACGCACACGCTTCTTAAAATGGAGTTGACATATTTTTGCTGGACTTGAGCGGAATAGTTCTTTGGCCACTGGAATCTGCTTATTATCAGTAGGAGTTGGGTTTCTCTGTGCTGGAGCAATATCTATAAAAACTGGAGTTGGTTTATTATCTCCTGGCGTTTGGATCTTTTGCAAAGGCCTTGTTTGTAACCCTTCAGATTCTAACATAGTCATCTTCCCCTTGCATGCCTTGTATAGAAGAATGGTGCTTTAATTATAAAACATGCTATAGCAGAGAGATGGAATAGGTACTGAAGAATAGAAAGGCATGACATATTGACATGTATTCCCTCCATCCGGAAAAAATTGGATGGGTCTAGGCGTATTTCAGTTCTAGATACATCCTTTTTTATCCATTTTGGCAACCTGTAATCCGGACGGTAGGAGTATGGTGTAAGAGCTAGGGACACGACAGGACAACACAGCAAAAAAACACTAGTTGAATGTAAAACTGTATGCTAGCGGAATACGTACAGAAATAACTAAGGCAACATACACGTTTATGATTGGGAAACTAAGATGGCATTGCAACAGAGCACTAGAACATCACTTCAATGTAAAAAACATGGTATGGTAGACAGATGAAGTACATACTGATGAATAACAATGCATAAGATATTCAGAAGTATGATGTCCAAATTAAGCAGATGGCATTGTGATAGAGTAGAATGATAGTACTTGAATTTGAAAACATGTTATCATAAATGGAATAGGTACTGAAAAACAGGAAGGCATGACATATTTACATGCACGATCAGCATACTAAGCACATGGCATTGCAACAGAGTAGATACACTCCGGGACATTATATGCATGTTGTACCCATATCACAGGCCAAGTTAGAGAAAGGACCTTGTGGGGTGAAGAGGATTCATCATCTTCCTACAAGTCTTCTGAAGAACTGCCTTTACATGTTCCATCATATTGGGTATCATTGACATCAAGTTTATTGGCCTTTACATTGCTTCGTGAGGTTCTTGTGGATATCTCAGTGTGTGCAACTATATCTGACATGCATGGAAGACAACTAGTAGTTAGATTTATGTAATGAGTGCCTGTAGGAGACGACACAAATACTAGGATTGGGGTTAACTAGCAGCAAGATGTCTCATAAACTAAAGGGAGAACACAGATGAAAGCTACAGAATATGTATCGTTTGTACTCGAGATTAACTAGATGGCACACAAAAGTATTAAAGAACAACATAGGTAATACTAGAAGTGGTATAATACTATAATCACCAGCCTGTGGGATAGCATTGGCTGATGGATGAGAACTATGGAACAGCGCTACCTAAAGAACAAGTATCTTAGCTGAACTATGGAACAACATTAACTCCTGAACAAGACCCGTAAGAGATTATCATGAATATACAGTGAAATGTGATGATCTATTTTCCATGCTTAGATGAATAACAAAGCCATTAATGTTGCACACAAGTAAGATGAGGGTACAACCTATCTGGCCTCCATCCATAGGAGTGAGCATCATGTGCTGACTTGTCGATGGCCCTGCAGCTGTTGTGGTTGTCCTTGTCGGGCACGCGCATTCAATGCAGGGAACTGTTGAGTGGGGACTATAGCTCCCTTCTGGTGTATGCTTCCCTTGTTGGAGCAGCTGCGGTGAGTCGGAAGACGGTGTGTCTAAAGATGCAGATAACGCATAATGTTAAGAACGACATATCTCTTTGATCTGAAGAAATACACTAAGAGATCAACAACATGGTACGAGAGTGGTCACACGTCTGCTGACTGAAGACTAAATTGGGGTCACATGATTTTATTTTATTTTGGTACTGTCCGATGTACGCCGGATGGCTTGATGGCCATCTTGTGCCTCCCGGCTGACACTGTTCGGAATCTTCCCCGAAGAGCCAGCGACTAACGGCAGAGCAGCCTGCCTCCGTCGTCCGTGGCCCTGGCCAAAACCCCGCTCCCCGCCCCACCGCACTGCCATGGTTGAGCCGCCCCCGGGCCAATCCACAAAGACTCCACGTCATCCAGATCCGGCGGCGGCAGTACCTTCAACCCACGCAACTCTGAAAGATAGACATCTAAGCACTGCTTCCACGGCGAACTTGCAGCCCCGCACCCTTACATTAGACACCAGCCAACCGGCAGCCTAGGAGCTCCGCCGCCTCGAGGGGTGCTGCTTCCCATTGGGAATCGATTGGCCCACAATAAAAATTCAGACAACTAACTCCTAAATAATGTGATTTGAGATGAGGGTGCGACCTATCTAGCGGCACGGTGAAGTAGGCAGGTCCAGCTACCGAGTCGGTGAGGCCAGCGTGGTTGTGGTGGCAACCGGCGGCAGGGAAACAACGATGTCACAATGGTCGACGGCTACAGGGAAGCAGCACTGGGACTCTGGACGGATCCGAGGTTGGAGCCCCTCCGGCGCCGTGAACAATGGCGGGGGTGAATCGGCTTCGGTACGGTTCATGCGACCGTCGTCGAGGCAGCTCCAGCAGCACGGAGTAAGAGGCATATGGCCCAGTGCACGACGGCAAATGGACATCATCTCCGGCATTAGGGAGGAGGGTGGCTGTGAAAGTGGTGTGGTGGGGGGCGCCATGGAGGAGGGGCTGAGGTTTCGCGGCTCAGGAGAAGGGAGCTTCCTGGGGAGAAGGTGATTTGGCGCCCTCGAGGTATGAATGGTGGGGGGGCGGGGTAGGGGGGAATCGGGAGGGGAGTGGAACCATGTCTTACGAACGCATTTGTCTGAAATGTGAGGGGGAGTTATAGTTCTACCCCTTCCTTTAGGCTTCTCGGCTTGGGTCTGTGTACTAAGGGTCGGGGATAGTACAGTAACTTTGCTTCTCCCCAAATAGTGGGCAGGAGCGATTTCGAGCGAGGAGGGCGTGTTTTGAACAATAGTGGGCGCGAGCGATTTCGGGCAAGGAGAGCGTGTTTTGAAATAGTGGGCGCGAGCTATTTCAGGCGAGGAGAGCGTGTTTTGCCAACCATGGTTTATGAATTATTCGGCACATGCCATTTCTGCCGAGGAGAAGGCGCGCTTGGATGAAGTTACGAACCTACCCTCTATGTACAACGGGCCAATTGATGCGTGTCCCACATAGGACGGTAATTTCGCGTCTCCCATTTATTTGCTCGGGCGAATTCCACCGAGCAGAGGATGTTTAACAGTTCGTTCAAATTTTGGGAGAACGAGCATCCACGTCTACCTTACCAAGTCAATTCAAATCAAATTTTGAAATATTAGCTTGCCACTTCTTTTTTAGATGGAGAGATGATGCTCGGGAGTAATGTGTTTTTACATGCTCATTGCTAGCGATTTCCTATATGACAAATAGTTGACCCACTTAAAAACGCGAATCAAACCCAAAATGAAATATCTCGATTTAATGAAATAGCTCGTTGACTAGGTCAAAATAGTGAACTAAATCAAAAATTGAACACCTCAATCGAGTAGCATGATGTACAGTATTATAGTACTCCATGAACATGTTGAAAGTCAAATTAATGAACTTGTTTGATATACACATATATCCGTTCATGTGTGGGTTGCAGACAACATTTTCTCCAATTGAAATATTGGAATGCAAGTTTATATCGAAACATGGTTTATATCGGTCTTCGATGCAGAAAAAGCGACCTCCCCCTCTCCCGGACTCTTGTTCTCTCTCTCTCTCTCTCTCTCTCTCTCTCTAGCCGACAATCTTCAATTCTGTTGCACGCATCCGACACAAAAACCTTGTTGGTCCCTCTCCCTTTCTCTCCATCTCTCTCTCTCTCTTTGTGTGTTGGGGGGGGTCTTTCTAGTTCGCATGCATATATACACCATCTATAGGTCTCTCACACACACTATGTATGATACTCTAGCTAGTCCAAGCTTGATATCTTGGGTGCACTCATCGTACGCACACAAATTCCTTGGCTCGTTGCCTGTAACTCTTTCACGCAACACTGTGTCGTCTCGGAGCTCTTCCCCCTCTCTCAAACTCTCCATACACCTAGGTCACACATACACATGCATATCTCACTCGCACTCGATAGGCCCATCAAAAACTCTATCTCTCTCCCTCGTTCTCTCTCCATCTCACATGCACACACACACAGTCTCATGCCTAGCTAGCCAAGTATGATGGTCTCTCACTCAATTGTAGGCACGCGCAGTCCCCCCTATATGTATATGACTAGCTAATCTTAGTCTCCATCACAAACATGTGCATGGTCTATCTCGATTTCTCTCGGGGCATCTTTCTATCGCGCACGCACCTCCCTCGATCTCCCACCCATATAGTCCCCTCATGATCTCGAGGGGATCTCTCTATCACAAACACACCCTCTCTCCCTCCCCATGCGTCCATTTCCTCCTTGTGTCCCTCTCGACCTTTGTTCCTTGTTGGCCAGACCTGTATTGGACATGTGCTACAGTGGTGTCTCTCTCCGTTGCAAACAATCACACACTAGCTATCTTTGTGTATCTCCTCGCCTCACTTTTCTATCTCGGAGATGCATGCGTGATATGTTCGCATAAGAAACGAAAAAACACACTTGTCGGCATTCTGGGAACGGGCGTCCCCAGACTTGCCTGCCTGCGGCCTGCGGCATGGCTCCAGCAAGTGGCCCAGTACGGACTGTCTACATCAACCCAAGCTCAAGACCCTCGCGAGGGGCCAAGCCTCGCGAGGCAGACGACACAAGGCCTCCTCAAGGGCGGCCTCACCAGGCAGGATCGCGAGGAGGCGGAGAGATCAAGGCAAGGAGTACCTCACGAGGTGCTCGCGACGCAAGCCATGACGATCGAGACCAGGTAGGCGCCAGCCGGTGCAGTGTCCTCGTTTCCTCTTTGGTGCGAAGGGGGCAAGCGCAGGCGCGAAGTACCGAGGTATCAAGCAAAGGTTTCCATATTGGTGCAACGGGACCAAGACTAGTAGGACGACAGGGAGGAGGTCACCATGGAGCCTAAGGCGGTGTCATCACTAGTGCCTTTGGTAGTCGAAGACCAACTTTAGTCAGGATAGCTTGTACTAGCTGTCCCCTTCAAAATGGCTGTTGTTGGCTCCCTTCCCGCTCAATATTTGGGAAGAGGACCAGGACCTCTATATATAGAGATAGCCACCATAGTAGATGGCATCTTGATATCACCTAGGGCCAACAGAGATCAAATACATCCAAGTAGAACACCGCACCAGCTTAAGAAAACCCCTCCTTCCTCTGTACTGTTCATCATCAGCCCTAGAGGCAATCCACCACACCACACACTGGATTAGGGTATTACACCAGAACGGTGGCCCGAACTAGTATAAACCTTGTGTCCCTTGTGTTGTTCATCATGTAGCTTAGATTCACGGCGAGGTGTTGGGACGTGGATCGGTAGGGAGTAGATCTTCGTGCGCACCCAGAGTTCGAACCTTAAGGGATTTGCCGGAACCCAATATCTGACATTTGGCATGCCGGGTAGGGGTGCGCCGAAATCCCCTTCTCGCCGATCTGTGTTCCACTACTTCGTTGCATCCATGTCCGGTGACCCGACGGCCAACACCGACCGCTGGGCGGCATGGCCTGCCCATGCCGCGCCGCCTACCCAAGGAGACCTCAACCCCGCGCCTCAGGCACCCCGCGCTCCGCAGAATGCTGCGGGGCGCGGGTGACGCGGTCAAGCGCCGCCTGCCCTCACTCCAAGGCAGGTGCGATCAGCAGCAAGGGCCTCAAACCATGCCGCGGCCATAGTGCCGCACACCCAACGAGAACAGGCGAACATGAAGGCCGCGCTCACGGCGGCTCGGGAACTGCTACGATGCCGGCTGTAGGAGAGCGGTCGTGACGTGCTGCTGGAGCGCGTCGCCGAGCTCCTGGATGCAGGAGCTTCAGGGGCACCTCCTTTCTGCGTCCAGCTTCCACCCCATGCCCCGGTTGGGTCATACAGCAGGCGCATCCGCGCCCGCACGCCCGCGCTCCCTTAGGCATGCCCCAAGGCTCCATCAACACCAGATCAACCATCGGCGCAGGGCGTCAAGTTGCACTAGTGCCACCCCCGGTGAGCGAGGGGATGCGCATCACCGCCTACGGCCCGGGCGGGCCGCCGCCCTACCACCCCCAAGACGGCGCTTCGAGCCAAGCCGCGTGGAACATGGGAGACTACAGCGAAACCTTCGGGGTGGAAGCCTCGGAGGCTTATGTGCCCCATATGGTGTACCGGGAATACGCGCTGGAAGAAGACCATGACTCATTCCTCAGGCCAGTCTGGGAGGAAGAGACACCAGAAGCTGAGCCTTTTCAGGAGCCTCAAGGAAGCCTCACCGACTGCGCTGGCGGCAGCGACTATCAGGTACCACTAATTCCTCTGGAGCAAGCTTATGCTAACCATGGGTCGCAGGGAGTTCAGATCACTGCGGCGGAAGGCTGCCCTAGCTCAGCAGCCTCCCTTCCACCAGGAGGGGCGCACTGGGGGCTGCAGGAGAGGGGCCGAGAGCCAGCCCCTCCCCACAACACGCGGGGCAAGGTGTTTCTCAGAGGTAGGCCCTCTGGTGGGGAGGTGCCGCAAGGCCTGCCCTGGCAGAGGACCCGTGGTCGTCGGGGGAACCGTTGGCATCCCCTTTACCCTATTGGCGTCGTCCTTGGATTCTGGTCGCCGTCAATGGTGATCGAGGGTGGCGTAAGGCGGGGCCCTCGTCTAGCGATATGAAGCAAGGCTGGTACGTGTGAAGCTCGCCGCCCGTGACACTCTCACGTAATAATGAGTTGGGGCTATACACGCCCCAGAGTCTCCAGAGAGCCGCCCTCGGGCCTCGGGGGCTCCCACCCACGCCCAGTGCAACACTTAGCTCCACGCTGGTGAGAAGACGTCGTAGACTACACTAGGTGACGGACGCGGCCTTTTGCTTTTTGCCTTCCTTTCTGTGGTCGAGCTTCCTTGCTTCGGATTTAAGTTGAAGTTGAATTTGCATTTGCGTGTGTGCGGGGAGGGGTGTTTTGTCTCGTTCGTGTGTTTTCTTGCACTCCGGTTTCTGCCCTGGTCAGGAGTTCGCACCAGCCGCCTCCCCCTCGCGGGCGGGGCTAGGCCCAGCACACGCGCGCATGCTGTCCCGTGGCCGGCACTCGCTCTCGTGAGGCTCTCGCCACCTGGTCAGCAGGTCCCCCCAGAGGACCCCAGAGAGTTACAGCCTCGCAAGCCTGCCAAATGCTTGTCCGGGCTAAAGGTAAATCACAACAATTAACACATCACAGGACCCGTAACGTCATGCGTGCACTCACTCGGCTTCGTTCTTAACAACGTGAGGACAACAATCCTTTTTACATGAGGGGCTTCCCCTCCAAAAATGCTCTTACAACCTTCAGGGCCACGCCCGAGCTCTTTTTAAGCAGGATAAACAGCAGGGGGACGCAGAATCAATCAGACATGTCACTCACCACATCCCCTTCATCGTCTCCGGAGGCATTGCTGGCGCCGCTATCGCTGGCTTCACCTTCGCCATCGTTGGCGCCATATTTGCCGCCGTCCACCCCGTCACTGTCAAAAGTGAAGGCCCGGACAAGTGCATCCACGTTGTCCTCCACCCACCACACCAGGTCGCCTCGAATGGCCACGGGCACCGGAGCAATGACAGCGTCGAAGTCAAAGTGGGGATCCCTGTCCTGAGGGTGGCTAAAGACACGGGAGAATGCACGCGCGAACAGGTTGCGGCTCCTCTCTTCGACAAGCTGGCGAGCTCTCTCCGAGCGATTCTCTAGATGTGTCACCACATGAGTGAAGAACCGGAGGTGACGGGCATAGTTGGTCACATGGGGTTGCGGAGCAGTTGCATCGCAGATATTGTCCAGGGCCGCGTTGGCCTTGTCCCTGAGCATTTAGAGTATGGGGCATGCATGTGCTCCAGTGTCTGCCGTTGGAGAATTTCTTCCCTGTTCTGTTGGGCGATGGACTCAGCATCATCAACCTGCCATTGAAGAAGAAGCAGCTTGGCGTGGGAGGAGGCTAACTCAGTCTGCGCTGAGATCAGGGCGGCTGCGGTGGCCTCTGCACGCTGTGTCTCTTCGGTCAGCTTGGACCTGAGGGCGGTAGTCCTGCCCGTAGCCTCGGCTTCAACCAGCTCCAGCCTCTCGTTATACTCCCGCACAAGGCCCGCGCGAACTTCCGCCACGCGGTGGTCGACTCTTCTTGGATTTGAGCCTCCCGCGCGCCGACATCATCCTCCGCCTGGGTAACCTGGCGCTCCCTCGTCTCCAACCGCTCCAAGTCAAGATTGCACTCGGCGGCCTCCAGCGTTAGCACTTCCTTGCGCCTCCGGAGCTCCTCCTCCTCGACAGGCTGTAACGCCTAGATGATTATGCTACAGTAGTCCCATGCTAATGATGCCGCATCATCGCAATTACTGTTGTTAACCTCAGGATGATTCAATCACATTCGATTTCAAAATTCAAAATTAAATCAAATAACAAAAGTAAATAAAAGAACAAGGAAAAAAACAAAGACCTCCCCCACTAGGCCAACTGGCCCAGCTAGCCTACCAGCCCACGCCGCGTGGGGATAAGACCGAGCCCTCCCACTCTCCTCGTCAGCTCCCTGGGATCTTTTCCCCCGCACGACCACCACTCCCACGATCCCCTTCTCCTCCTCCCGTCTGGACTTGGGCAGAGCGCCCGAGCCCGCTGGCCCCCCGTTGCGCCCTGGTGCTCTCCCATCGCCCGACAATCGCCGACGCGCGAAGCCCCCCTCGCCGGACTGCCTCCCTGACTTCACCAGATCATCCCCGTCCTCCTCCCCAGCGGCTCAATCGCGTCGTAGCCGTCCCCGTCGTCGACCACCACCGCCCCGAGCCTCGGCGCCTCCCCGAGCATGATTTTGCACATCTACAGGGCCTCGTGAGACCTCTTTCCCTCCCCCTCTCTCCCATTATCGGATCCGGCCACGCCTCCGCGCGTGCACCCGCGCCCCTGACCACGTCGCCGTGTTGTTCCGTCGCCCGCACGCTGCTCCGCTCGCGCTCGAGGCTACATGGCCGCACCCCCATGGCCATCGGCCCCGTGCGTCCCTGCCACTACGGCTTTCCGCTCCGCCCCTGGCCGCCGGAGCCCTGGCCACTGCTCTGGCCAACCTCGCTGTGCCCTGGCTTCGGCCAGTGACCGCGTGCGTGCGGCCCAGCCGTGGCTGGCCGGCCACAGCCGCCGCCCCACCTCTCCTTCGATGCCACCCGCCGGCGTCCACCTTCCCCAGTCACCGTGTCGCGCGGCTCCGACCCATGGCCGTGGCCGTCGCCCTCCCGGTGGCCTCAGGCGCACACGCGGGCACCCGTGCCCGTTCGCCCTATTAACCGCCCCGGTCGGCCTCGGCTACCGACCAATGGGGCCTGCCCCTATAAAAAAAAGTGATGAATGATTAAAAAATATATTAATTAATAAATTAATTAACTAAAAGGTAATTAACTTAATTAAAATGGTTTAATTAAACTAATTACTTAGTTAGTCTAACTAATCCATAATTAGCTGAATGAGTGCATGACAGGAGGGTCCCACCCCTGTTGACTGGTCAACTGGGTCCCCCTGGCCCACCTGTGTCAGCCTCTGGGTACACTTTTGTGTACACTGTGCTGGGTGCGCCTAGCAATTTAGCACTTATTTTCGAATTAAAAATAATTTCAGAATAATATTAAAACTTTGAAAAATAATATAAAATAATCTGTAGCTCGGATCGAAGAACTCTGTATATGAAAGTTGCTCAGAACAATGAGACGAATCCGAATACGTGGCACTTTTGTCCGACACACGTCCCTAGCATAGCATACGAAGAATCTTTCCCTCCGGTTCATCTGTCTGACAGACATCCGGAACCGGGAAAACTTTCCTGGATGTTTTCCCCCTTAGCCAGTATCGCCTAACGCTATGTTAGATCACGTCTAGCACCGCTTATTGTCTTGTTATGCATATGTTGCGTGTATTTACTGTTTCTTACCCCTCTTCCCTCTAGTAGACCCGGAGAACACTGCTGATGCCCGTGTGATCGACTACATCGACGACGACCCTCCTTCTTGTCTGAGCAACCAGGCAAGCCCCCATTTGATCATCCTGATATCGCCCATTCTATACTCTCATGCTTGCATTAAATTTTGCTACTATTATTGATTGCTCCTATTCTGATGCATAGCCTGCTTTTGTAACCTGCTCATTGTACCTTACCTGCTTATCCTAAACTGCTTAGCATAGGTTGGTTACTGATCCATCAGTGACCCTCAACTTGTCCTTGTTGCCCCTGCTTCATCTTCGACGACTCGATCAATGTGATCGATGACCAGAGCCTGACACCTCACATCACATCACACCCCTTTAGTTGCTCGACTCTGCAGAGCTACTATCGAGTGCCGAGGGTGATCCCTCATAACACACTACTGATGATAATTCTATAGTATAGCTATTCGGTCGTGGTCATCGAGGGTGATTTCCTCTTTCACCATACCTAATAAGGCTCTGTCATTCAACACCTCAAGTGTGAACCTCGAGGGTGGTCCCTCTTACGTTCACCTTGATGATTACATTGAGTGGAATCCACTGGGGGTGATTCCTCGGGTTTTCCCCTTAATGTTTGGACACACGGTTACCTTGACTTTACTTAAGACCATCGTTGAAATCAGGTCGGCCCTGAGGGGTACCCGCGAGTTGATATGAAAGTCGGGCGGGACCGTTGAGCACCCATGAGTTTTCCACATGGCAAGGCCGGGCAGGCTGGGCCCTTGCCGTAAGTCCATGAGACAGGGCAAGGGGGTCACCTTATTGGGAGTCTCTGCTCATTTCCGCGAGCCCCCAATGCAATAACATGTTTGGGTATTTGTTCTGAGTTGGCCTCTGGCCTTTACGCACTAACCACCACGCGAGAATAGATATGGGCCTCGACGTCTTGGTATCAGCTAAAGCTTTGTCAGACGTCCAGTTCAGCATTGTGGCACGGTCGAATCGTGCTGGCCATCCGAGGCGGTGCTGGTATCGACCCTGCACACAACGACCCGGAGTGCTACGGGCGATGGGCCTAGACCCCGGAGTGCTTAGGATGTAGACCAGCGGGTACCTCTCTGCTGAGCCTAGGTCGTGCTGTGACGTGTTGATCTTTCGAGGGCGGGCATTGACCCCAGAAAGGTGTGTCCGGCCAGAGTGATCGAGCATGTTGGGTAACGTGGTGCACCCCTGCAGGAAAGATATATATTCAAATACCGTGTCCATGATAATGGACGTTCAGACTTATATCCTGGTCTAATATAACTAGAATGGATACTTGACATATGTGATGGATATGTGGCTCCGGGATTGCTTTCTCGCAGGGAGTCGAGGAAGGATCTCTGGGCGTTGATGTTACAACATGTTTGTCAAATATAAACTACTACTCTTTACTCTTCTACATGCTGCAAGATGCTCGGAGCTGCTTGCAGATACTAGTCTTCGATAGGCTAGGCCTTCCCCCTCTATTCTGGCATTCTACAGTTTAGTGCACAGATACAAACCTTCCAGTTGATACCAGTGCATGCTTAGTATAGATCTGATGCTTGCGAGTACTTTGGATGAGTACTCACGGTTGCTTTGCTCCCCCCTTTTCCCCCTTCTTTGTTCTTTCCGGTTGATGCATCCAGATGGTGGATCCGTGGAGCCAGATGCCACTGCCGATGGATGCTACTTCGTGGAGACCGCCGACGACCAGCAGTAGTTTAGGAGGTCCCAGGCAGGAGGCCTTGCCTCTTCGATCGTTGTTGTTTTTGTGCTAGCCTCCTTAAGGCATCCTTGTTTAACTTATGTCTGTACTCAGATATTGTTGCTTCCGCTGACTCTTGTGTATCGAGCTTGTATTCGATCCCTCGAGGCCCCTGGCTTGTAATATAAAGCTTGTTTTATTTTGATTTGTGTCTAGAGTTGTGTTGTGATATCTTCCCGTGAGTCCCTGATCTTGATCGTACACATTTGCGTGTATGATTAGTGTATGGTTAAATGGGGGGCGTCACATGTTCGTATGAGAGCAGACTGCCTATAAGATCCCCCTTTTCCAACTCCTTGGCCGAAGTTGAGTCTAGTCTTTGGAAAAACTAGTTTACTAACATGGCTGTGTGGCTTATGGACCTAAGTCGCCATTGGGTGGTATTAGGATCTTTTAATCCTCATCTATACTCTAGGACTGTGATCTCTCTTCTATTCGGGTTAAATGGTTTTGATAACTCTACCCTAGGTTCTCGTGATCACATCCACCAGAAGATTTGTATCATGCCTTTCTTGAATTGGGAGCCAGGATCTGCTTCACTTTGTCCACGGGCCGCAGAAATCCTTCTATCGAGGGCACCCTGCAACATCCCCTGCAGATTCCTCTCTCTAGTGGTTTTCTCCGACGATGATGTAGCCTTTGCTATGTCTCGTTGTTGTATCACTCCATCGCGAGCATGCGTGCCGCCTAGTATGTCTAGGATGATTCTCTTGTCCGAACTCCTACTAACAACGTGTAATTGGCTCTGTATATGTATACGTAAGTCTTTAATGACTACTACTTTGTACATACTGCGCCTTTACTCATCGTTCAAGTTACAACATGAATGACTCCATACACCTGCTCCACCCCTGTTATATTGCTTCTGATGTTTTACCAGGATGGTTGACGATCCTCCACCTCCACCCTATATGGCTGCAATGATGAAGCAGTTTGAGCTGAATCATCAGTTTATGACTGGAGTAATGGCTCAGCTTCCAAACCAGAATGCTCATCAACAGCCTGCCCCAATAACACTGCAGGAATTCATGCGCCTCAATCCGTCCATTTTCCGCAACTCCACTAATCCTATGGATGCTGATGATTGGCTTCGTGACATCCTATTTGAGATGGAGTCAGCTAATGTTGCCCCTGCCAGTTATGTCACCTTTGCGACATTTCACCTGAAGGGTTCAGCTGCTCAATGATGGGAAAGCCATAGCGGTATGCTGCCTACAGAGACTGTAACCACTTGGCAGGAATTTCAGTTAGCATTCCGTGCACGACACATTCCTCAAGGTCTGATGGACCAAAAGAAGAAGGAGTTCCGCAAACTCTCACAAGGCCCAGTACTGTGGATGAATATTAGAGGAAATCCTTGAATTATGTCGCTATGCTAAGGATGATGTCTGCACTGATGCTCACAAGCAGGAGAAATTTCGTGAAGGACTGCATCCCGATATAAAGCTCCCACTTGTTGCTCATGATTGTGCAGACTTTGTGACGCTTGTCAGCCAAGCTTTCCAAACTGAAACTGGTCTTACTAAGTACCAAGAGTCGCTCAAGCGTACTCGAGATGTTGGCTCATCCTCGAGTCAGCCTGCTCAGAAACGTCGAGTCTGGATCCCACACAATGTTCATCACCGACCTGCTCCAACACCAAGGCCGTCTTATGTGGCACCTCGTCTGCCTCCGCCGTCGAGACAGCTAACGATTTAGGGTGGACCGCTAGAGCACCTTACCCTCGATTGTCACCAGGGTTAGTCTCAAGATGCATCGCGTCTTCCTGTTAGCCGTAAGAGGAGCTGCCGAAACCGCCGGTTCAGAAACCGTAATATCATAACGCCTGCTGTTGTACTTGGCCATGCCAATCATGTCGATGCTGATAAGGCTCAGGAGGAACCGACTATCGTACTGGGAACTCTCTCTGTTAATGCAGTACCAGCCTCTGTCCTCTTTGATTCAGGAGCTTCGCATGCTTTTGTGTCCCAACAATTTGCTCAGTCACGAGTTATACCTGGAAAAATTACCCACTCCTCTAATTGTTCAGTCCCCGGGATCCAAGTGGCAAACCTCAATGGTAAGCCCTCGCAACCAAATCGAGATTGGAGGTCTACGTTTTCCGGCTTCTCTCATGGTGCTTGGGCCTTCCAACATAGACATCATTCTTGGTATGGATTGGTTGACAGCTCATAATGCTTTGACTGACTGTGCTACCAAGACAGTCCAACTCACTCACCCTTCTGGCCAGACAGTTCAATACTCAGCTCGAGCAGCTCAGGATGCCGAGAACCAGATATATGTTCTGAATGCGTTAAATGCTTCGCCTCTTGAGGGCATAGAGAACATTCCAGTTGTTCGAGATTTCAAAGATGTCTTCCCAGAAGAACTTCCAAGAATACCCCCTGCTAGAGCTGTCGAATTTGTCATAGACTTGAAACCGGGCACAACTCCTATTGCCAAGCGACCCTACAAGATGCCGCCACATGAACTCCTTGAACTTAAGGAGGAAATCGACAAACCTCTTCACAAGGGATTCATTCGTCCAAGTTCATCTACTTGGGGAGCACCTTCTCTCTTTGTCAGGAAGAAGGATGGTACTAATCGTTTGGTCCAAGATTACCGACCTATCAACCAGGCAACCATTCAAAATAAGTATCCGATCAACTTGCTGGTTCCTCAGTATTCTCTAAACTTGATTTGAGGTTGGGTTACCATCAGATTCGGGTTCGTAAAGAGGATATTCCGAAGACCGCCTTCGTTACTCGCTATGGTTCATACGAGTACACCGTTATGTCCTTTGGTTTGACAAATGCTCCAGTGACTCTCTCGTCTGATGAACTATATATTCATGGAATACCTCGACAAGTTCTTCGTGGTTTATCTGGATGATATCCTTGTATATTCCAAGAATAAAGAAGAACATGCTGAACACCTTCGACTTGTTCTAGAAAAATTTCGAGAGCATCAACTGTATGCTAAGTATTCCATGTGTGAATTCTGGCTTCCTGAAGTGACCTACCTTGGGCACGTCATATCCAAGGATGGTATTACCGTCAACCCCGAGTGAGTTCAGGCTATTCTCGATTGGACTCCTCCGAAGAATGTCAAGCAAGTTAGAAGTTTTCTCAGACTCGCCAGCTATTGCCGTCGATTTGTCGAGAACTTCTCCAAGATTGCCAAGCCCCTGACTAGTCTGCTTCACAAAGGCGTCAAGTTTGATTGGACAGAAAAGTGTCAGGAAAGTTTCCAAGCACTTAAAGACAAGCTGACTTCTGCCCCAGTGCTTGCTCCGCCAGATACTAAGAAGGATTTCGTCATTTACTACGACGCTTCACGACAAGGATTAGGATGTGTCCTAATGCAAGAGCGCAGAGTGATTGCCTATGCCTCTCGTCAATTGCGCCCTCACGAAGAGAACTACCCAGTTCATGACCTCGAGCTTGCTGCTGTCGTACATGCACTAAAGCAGTGGCGACATTACCTTCTCGGTAATCATTGTGAGATCTTCACTGACCACCAAAGTCAGAAGTATCTGTTTACCCAGCCAGACCTGAACCTCCATCAGCAGAGATGGATGGAGATGGTAGCAGATTTTGACTTGGGTATTTCCAATACACTAGGCAAGGCTAATGTAATGGCTGATGCTCTGAGCGCAAGTCATATTGCAATCACCTCGAGGTTCGAAAAGTTCATCCCTCGCTTGTTGAAGAATTCAGAAAGCTGAACCTTCATATTGTTCCTCCTGGTGCACTTGCACCCCCTCCCCCAGAGTTTCAAAAGATGAATCTTCGTGTTGTTCCTCAGGGTTCTCTAAATACCCTCATTGTCGTGCTAGATCTCGTCGGCGATATCAAGACTATTCAACATTATGACTCTGAAGTCGATAAGATTAAACGCTATCTCTCAGAAGGAAAGCCCTCATTCTTCACTATTGCTGATGATGGCGCCTTGTACTTCAAGGGCCGCCTAGTGGTGCCATGTGCGAGTGAAAACCTATATCTGACTCCAAGGGTTATGAAAGAAGATCATGATACACCTTTGTCTATTCATCCCGGTAGCACCAAGATGTACCAAGACATTCGTCAGAGATTCTGGTGGCCTAATATGAAGCAAGACATTGCTCGTTATGTTGCTGAGTGTGACGTTTGTCGTCGTATCAAAGCAGAGCATCAAAGGCCTGCTGGAACTCTGCAACCTATCTCTATTCCTGAATGGAAATGGGACCATGTTGAAATGGACTTTGTCACTGGATTCCCCAAATCGCAGAAAGGTAATGATGCTATTCTAGTAGTCATTGACCGGCTTTCTGAAGTTGCACATTTTCTGGCTGTTAAAGAAACGATCACTGCTTGTCAGCTGGCAACCCTCTACATGTCCAGAATTGTCTCACTTCACGGTATCCCATTGGTAATCAGTTCAGACCGTGGCAGTTTATTCACTTCAAGATTCTGGGCAAGTTTCCAAGAAGCTATGGGAACTCATCTGTCATTCATCACCGCTTTTCACCCTCAGTCTCACGGACAAATTGAACGCGTCAACCAAGTTCTTGAAGACATGCTTCAAGCTTGTGTCATTTTGTTTGGCAAGAAATGGGAGGAATCTCTCCCGTATGCCGAGTTCTCCTACAACAATAGCTATCAAGCTAGTCTGAAGATGGCTCCCTTCGAAGTGTTATATGGACGAAAGTGCCGAACCCCTCTGAACTGGTCAGAAACCGGGGAACGTCCACTCTTCGGTCCGAATATTATCCAACACGCCGAAGAACAAGTCCGCGTCATTCGCGAGAATCTCAAGACTGCTCAGTCACGTCAAAAGAGTCAGTATGACCGTCATCACAAAGACATGGTCTATCAACCTGGCGAAAGGCTTATCTTTGAGTCACACCAATGAAGGGTGCACACTTCTTCGGGATCAAGGGCAAGCTGGCTCCTCGCTATATTGGTCCATTCACTATTCTCGAAAGGTGTGGAAAAGTGGCATACCAGTTGGAACTACCGTCGAACCTTTCTCAGGTTCACGATGTGTTCCACGTGTCACAACTCCGCCGCTGCTTCAAAGACCCAATCCGAGCAGTGGATCATGAATGTGCTCGAGTTGCAACAGGACCTCCCCTATAAAGAGCATCCGGTCCGCATTCTCGACCAAGCTGAACGCCGCACATGTCAGAAGGCGACCAAGTTCCTGAAGGTCCAGTGGTCGAATCACTTTGAAGACGAAGCCACTTGGGAAGGCGAGGATTGCCTACATGATGAATACCCCGCTTTGTTTCCTTCTACCTCTTAAATCTCGGGACGAGATTTCTTGTAGTGGAGGAGAATTATACCGCCCGGATGATTATGCTACAGTAATCCCATGCTAATGATGCCGCATAATCGCAATTACTGTTGTTAACCTCACGATGATTCAATCACATTCGATTTCAAAATTCAAAATTAAATCAAATAACAAAAGTAAATAAAAGAACAAGGAAAAAACAAAGACCTCCCCCACTGGGCCAACTGGCCCAGCTAGCCTACCAGCCCACGCCGCGTGGGGATAATACCGAGCC
>NC_057810.1:342516433-342643976 GCF_018294505.1 Triticum aestivum
TCCCACGATCCCCTTCTCCTCCTCCTGTCTGGATCTAGGCAGAGCGCTCGAGCCCGCTGGCCCCCGTTGCGCCCTGGCGCTCTCCCGTCGCCCGACAACCACCGACGCGCGAAGCCCCCCTCGCCGGACCGCCTCCCCGACTTCACAGGATCATCCCGGTCCTCCTCCCCAGCGGCTCCATCATGCTGTAGCCGTCCCTGTCGTCGACCACCGTCGCCCTGAGCCTCGGCGCCTCCCCGAGCATGCCTTCGCACATCTACAGGGCCTCGTGAGCCCTCTTCCCCTCCCCCTCTCTCCCATTATCGGATCCGGCCGCGCCTACGAGCGTGCACCTGCGCCCCTGACCACGTCGCCGCATTGTTCTATCGCCCGCACGCTGCTCCTCTCGCGCCCAAGGCTCCATGGCCGCACCCCCATGGCCATCGGCCCCGTGCGTCCCCGCCACTGCGGCTTGCCGCTCCGCCCTGGCCGCCGGAGCCCTGGCTGCTGCTCCGGCCGTCCTCACCGTGCCCTGGCTTCGGCCATTGACCGCGTGCGTGCGGCCCAGCCGTGGCTGGCCGGTCATAGCCGCCGCCCCACCTCTCCTTCGATGCCACACGCCGGCGCCACGCCACCGCCGGCGTCCGCCTTCCCCAGTCACCGCGTCGCGCGGCTCCGACCCATGGCCGTGGCCGTCGCCCTCCCGGTGGCCTCAAGCGCACACGTGGGCGCTAGTGCCCGTTTGCCCCGTTAACCGCCCGGTCGGCCTGGGCTACCGACCAGTGGGGCCTGCCCCTGTAAAAAAAGTGATGAATGACAAAAAATATATTAATTAATAAATTAATTAACTAAAAGGTAATTAACTTAATTAAAATGGTTTAATCAAACTAATTACTTAGTTAGTCTAACTAATCCATAATTAGCTGAATGAGTGCATGATAGGAGGGTCCCACCCCTGTTGACTGGTCAACTGGGTCCCCCTGGCCCACCTGTCAGCCACTGGGTACACTTTTGTGTACACTGTGTTGGGTGCGCCTAGCAATTTAGCACTTTTTTCAAATTGAAAATAATTTCAGAATAATATTAAAACTTTGAAAAATAATATAAACAATCCATAGCTCGGATCGAAAAACTCCGTATATGAAAGTTGCTCAGAACGACGAGTCGAATCCGAATACGTGGCTCGTTCGTCCGCCACACGTCCCTAGCATAGCAAATGCTGAACCTTTCCCTCTGGTTCATTAGTCTGACAGACGTCCGGTACCGGGAAAACTTTCCCGGATGTTTTCCCCCTTCTCCAGTATCGCCTAACGCTACGTTAGATCACCTCTAGAACCGCTTATTGTCTTGTTATGCATATGTTGCGTGTATTTACTGTTTCTTCCCCCTCTTCTCTCCGGTAGACCCCGAGACCACTGCTGATGCCCCTGTGATCGACTATGTCGACGACGACCGTCCTTCTTGTCTGAGCAACCAGGCAAGCCCCCCTTTGATCATCCCGATATCGTCCATTCTATACTCTCATGCTTGCATTAAATTTTGCTACTGTTATTGATTGCTCCTATTCTGATGCATAGCCTGCTTTTGTAACCTGCTCATTGTACCTTACCTGCTTATCCTAAACTGCTTAGCATAGGTTGGTTAGTAATCCATCAGTGACCCTCACCTTGTCCTTGTTGCCCCTGCTTCATCTTCGACGACTCGATCAACGTCATCGATGACCAGAGCCTAACACCTCACATCACATCACACCCCTTTAGTTGCTCGACTCTGCAGAGCTATTATCGAGTGCCGAGGGTGATCCCTCATAACGCACTCCTGATGATAATTCTGTAGTGTAGCTATTCGGTTGTGGTCATCGAGGGTGATTTCCTATTTCACCATACCCGATATGGCTCTGTCGTTCAACACCTCAAGTGTGAACTTCGAGGGTGGTCCCTCTTACGTTCACCTTGATGATTACATTGAGTGGAATCCATCGGGGGTAATTCCTCGGGTTTTCCCCTTGATGTTTGGACACACGGTTACCTTGACTTTACTTGAGACCATTGTTGAAGTTGGGTCGGCCCTGAGGGCTACCCGCAAGTTGATATGAAAGTCGGGCGGGCCCGTTGAGCACCCGCGAGTTTTCCACGTGGCACGACCGGGCAGTCTGGGCCCTTGCCGTAAGTCCATGATACGGGGCGATGGGGTCACGTTATCGTGAGTCTCTGCTCATTTCGCGAGCCCCCAATGCACTAACAGGTTTGGGTATCTGTTCTGAGATGGCCTCTGGCCTTTACGCACTAACCACCACGCGAGAATAGATATAGGCCTCGATGTCGTGGTATCAGCCGAAGCTTTGTCAGACGTCCAGTTCAGCATTGTGGCACGGTCGGATCGTGCTGGCCATCCGACGCAGTGCTAGTATCCACCCTGCACACAACGACCCGGAGTGATGCGGGCGATGGGCCCAGACTCCGGAGTGCTTAGGATGTAGACCAGCGGGGATCTCTCTGCTGAGCCTAGGTCGGGCTGCGACATGTTGATCTTCCAAGGGCGGGCATTGACCCCAGAAAGGTGTGTCCGGCCAGAGTGATCGAGCGTGTTGGGTAACGTGCTGCACCCCTGCAGGGAAGATATATATTCGAATACTGTGTCCATGGTAATGGACGTTCAGAATTATATTCTGATCTTATATAACTAGAATGGATACTTGAGATATGTGATGGATATGTGGCTCTGGGATAGCTTTCTCGCAGGGAGTCGAGGAAGGATCTCTGGGCGTTGATGTTACAACATGTTTGTGAAATATAAACTGCTACTCTTTACTCTTCTACATGCTGCAAGATGCTCGGAGCTGCTTGAAGATACTAGTCTTCGATAGGCTAGGCCTTCCCCCTCTATTCTGGCATTCTGCAGTTCAGTCCACAGATACAAACCTTCCAGTTTATACCAGTGCATGCTTAGTATAGATCTAATGCTTGCGAGTACTTTGGATGAGTACTCACGGTTGCTTTGCTCCCCCCTTTCCCCCCTTCTTTCTTCTTTCCGGTTGATGCAACCAGATGGTGGATCCTTGGAGCCAGATGCCACCGCTGATGGATGCTACTTCGTGGAGACCGCCGACGACCAGGAGTAGTTTAGCAGGTCCGAGGCAGGAGGGCTTGCCTCTACGATCATTGTTGTTTTTGTGCTAGCCTTCTTAAGGCATCCTTGTTTAACTTATGTCGGTACTCAGATATTGTTGCTTCCGCTGACTCTTGTGTATCGAGCTTGTATTCGAGTCCTCGAGGCCCCTGGCTTGTAATATAAGGCTTGTTTTATTTTGATTTCTGTCTAGAGTTGTGTTGTGATATCTTCCCGTGAGTCCCTGATCTTGATCGTACACATTTGCGTGTATGATTAGTGTACGGTTAAATCGGGGGCATTACATGGGCGTCCCCTTCAGCGATGCAAGGGCGGCCTCGCGCAGCTCCACTTGCCGCTCTAGGGAAGTGCTCCAAGCTTGGAGCTCCCACACGCGCTTCTCCGCGGTCTCGCGTCGCCAGTTTGCCTCATGAGCCTCCTCAATGGCTCGGGAGTAGGCCTTTCGTGAGGCCGCAAGGGATGCTTCGTCCTTCGCGTTGTCGACCTCGCACTTATAAAGCGCAAGGTTGACTGCCACCTTTAGCTTGCACCACTCCTCAACCAGTCGCAGGCCTTCGGCCTCAAGACATGCGTCCACGTCCGCGAGCTCTCCACCGAGCTGGCCCATCGCATCCGTCGCCTTCCGGAGGAACTCTTGGCGGATGGCGTTGCGCTCCCGCGCTCGCTTGAGCACGTCGTGGATATCATCTTCCACCGCCGGCGTTGGCAGAGGGCCCTGAAGTGGTTTTCCCCCTCTCGGCAGGGGGCTAGAGCCCCCACAATCACCGGACGGGACCCGCAAGGGACCCTAGCCGGTGCAGATCCGTCCCCAAAAGAAGAGCCGAAGATCGACTTCAACCATCCGCCGTCCATGACCAGAGAAGGGGCCTGGGGCAAGGTCGCGAAGGAAAGGCGGCAAGGGCGCGGACTCGAGGCACCATGCGGGCCGGCTTGCTTCTCCGAACGAATTCACGTCAGGGGCAGCGCGCGAGCTCGGGCCACCCAAGGTCAGGAATGGAGGCGAGGTTAGAGGAGGTGGGTTCTCAGCTAACTCCGCAGACTTGGCAGGAGGGATCCTGCAGGGCCACAGTTAGCAAAAGGGGCAGCGAATGAGGAATTGCACGAAGGAGGGACTTACTCATCTGTGGCGAAGTACTTCCAATGCTTCAGCGGCCGGCAGGGGCGCTCGCTGCCGCTCGAAGACTCCTTCCTCTTGCGGAGGGCGTCGAAGTCTATGCGGAACCGACCCAAGCTGTCAATGTGAGGTTCGGCGTGTGGCATGGACAAAGAAGCACCAAGGCGGCCTGCCTCAGGGGCGCCAGGCTAGGAGGAGTGATCAGGCGCCACTTCTTGGTGGCTTGCCGAGGCCTCGGCGGCTCTAGCCTCGGGAGCCGTAGGTCGCACCACCTCATCAGCTACCGCCTCAGGACGGGCTTTGCAAGCTCTGGAGGACGACGCCTCAAGGGCTCCATGCGGCATCTTGACACCAGAGCCTCGGGCCTCCAGCGATGCTTGCCTTCATGCACCCCCTCTTGAGGCAAGATCGTTGTTGGCAACGGGGAAGGGAGAAACGGCGATGCGATGCCCCACGGGGCCGGCCGGGCGCAACCCCCGTTCATCAAAGTGAGGCATCTACCTCGCGAACTCGGCCTGCCTGAGCAAAGGTACAGGAGGCTGCCCCCATGCCGGATGTCGCCCGGAGAGGGGTCACCAGTCAAGACCTCCAGCACCTTCTTTAGCCTTTCATGCACAAGCTCCTCCTCCTGGAGTCTCATGCGGTCCTGATGCCCAGTCAGGGCCCGCATCGGTTGCGAGTGGTGCTGGAGAGGAGCGATGCGACAATGAAGGAAGTCCTTCACCACCCGGGGCGTAGTCACTCCGAGCTCTCTCAGCTTCCCCATTCGGCGCCAGACGAAGGAGAGCCGGGTGCTCACGAGCCGCCCGTGCCCCTAGCCCGGATTGGGGATGGCAGGCAATGTCGGGTGCGAGAGCAGGGGATGGGCACTCCGACGTCCACGTACAGCCACCACGTTTGAAAGCCGCTCATGGAAGGTGGAAGGCCAAAATCAATCCCCGAGGCGGCCGTCTCTGGCACGGCCTGGAAGCTCATGCACATCGAGCACTACAATGGGTCGGTCAGGCGCAAGGAGAAGAAGTGGCGCAAGAGGGCGATGGAAGGAGCAATGCCCACCATGGCTTCGCAGACAAAGGCGAAAACAGCAAGCAGAGTAATGGATTGAGGGTCAAGATGCATCATGTGGATCTGATATTGGGAAAGCACCGCAATGAAAAAGGCGGAGAAAGGAGGGACCAGGCTAGCCCGCAAGGCGTCGACGAAGAATGGAACCTCCGTGACGATCCTGTCGAAGGAGGCATAGGACGTAGGTCAAGCTGTCGTCCTTCCGCACTCGTTAAAGCTGGAGGCGAGGGCGGAGCGGACCTTGTCCGGATTGAGTATCAGCGACCGACCGACACTGGGCACGATTGCCGGAGGCGAGATAGACGAGGGCGCGGGCTTCTTCCCTTTCTCCTTCTTTGTTGGCGCCATGGCGACGGAAGGGGGCAAACCTCAAGTCAGATTGGATGTGGAAAGAGAGGTTCAAGGAAGAAAGAGGAATAGGAAGCACGCAGGCAGCAAAGGGGAGATAACTGTGTAATGCTTCGTGGCCGCCTAGCCAGGCGGATATTGAGGCAGCATGGGGAAGCGGAGACGCCCACGTCCAATCAACCGCAACACGGTGACCAAGGCCGTAGGCTGTTGGGGCCCGCGGTGCTCCGCACTTGCCCTTTGGCTTCGCTGCTAAGCCAAGTCCGAGCGTGCCTTGGGCCCGGGGGCTACTGTCGGCATTCTGGGAATGGGGGTCCCCAGACTTGCCTGCCTATGGCGTGGCTCAAGCAAGTGGCCCAGTACGGACCGTCTACATCAACCCAAGCTCAAGACCCTCGCGAGGGGCCAACCCTCGCGGGGCGGACGATGCAAGGCCTCCTTGGGGGCGGCCTCACTAGGCAGGCTCGCGAGGAGGCGAAGAGATCAAGGCAAGGAGTACCTCTTGAGGTGCTCGTGACGCAAGCCATGACGATCGAGACCAGGCAGGCGCCAGGCGGGCGCCAGCCGATGAAGTGTCCTCATTTCCTCTTTGATTCGAAGGGGGCAAGCGCAGGCGCGGAGTATCGAGGCATCAAGCAAAGCTTTCCATATTGGTGCAATGAGACCAAGACGAGCAGGACGGTAGGGCGGAGGTCACCGTGGAGCCCAAGGCGGCATCATCACCAGTGCCTTTGGCAGTCAAAGACCAACTTTAGTCAGGATAGCTTGTACTAGTTGCCCCCCTTCAAAATGGCTGTTGTTGGCTCCCTTCCCGCTCAATATTTGGGAATAGGACTAGGACCTCTCTATATAGAGATAGCCACCATAGTAGAAGGCATCTGGATATCACCTAGGGCCAACAGTGATCGAATCCATCCAAGTAGAACATTGCAGCAGCTCAAGAACACCCCTCGCGGGGCTGTTCTTCCTCTGTACTATTCATCTTCAGCCTCAGAGGCAACACTAGATTAGAGTATTACACCACAACGGTGGCCCGAACCAGTATAAACCTTGTGTCCCTTGTGTTGTTGATCGTGTAGCTTAGATTCACGACGAGGTGTTGGGAAGTGGATCGGTTGGGAGTAGATCTTCATGCGCACCCCAGAGTTCGAACCTTAAGGGTTTTGCCGGAACCCAATATCCGACAACACTCTCTCTCTAATTTATCGTTTGCTGTCACTTTCTCTTTCACACACATACTCTTTTTGCACACTTACTCATTCTCCTTCACACGCACTTGATCTTTCTCGACTTAGGTACTCTCCTCGGTCCATAGCATATAGATTTATTGAAAAGTCAAACATCACAAAGTTTGACCATGTACGTGGAGAAAAAAATTACATCTAGAACGGCAAACATAAACCATTAGATTCACCATGAGATGTAGTTTTGTATGATGTATCTTTGGTATTGTAGATATAATAACATTTGCGTAAACCTGATCAAAGTCTCCAAAGTTTGACTTCTAAAAAATTTACATGCACTGCATTATCGAGCGGATGGAATATCTCTTTCCCCCTCTCAGCTATCTGACGCACAACTCAGCCTTATCGGGGCTCCTCAATCTCTCTCAAACTTTATTGGTCAGTTTGGTTCGGGACCTGACCCTCATGCCTTGATGGCCAGTACTGCCTGGTGTGGACGTGAGATGTAAAATATTTCTGCCTGGCCATGCTTATGTGGTGCTAAAGTGTTTGGTTCGTGCCTGGGCCACGCAAAGCATCAACGTCCCATCAATCAATCCATGCAGCAATTATTTAATGCTAATATCCATCCAGGTTGCTATTAGCCTCGTGGCCGCACGACCAGGCACGGCCAGGCGTTCGAAATAGCTCGCCTGGGCCAGGCTACTTGCAGTGTCTAGAGTCCAGCCAGGCTAATTAGAGTGCAAGGGAATCCAGGCCAGGTGGGCTTTCTTTTTCACAGGGTAGCAACCAAACAAGTGTGCATGAAATCCAGCCACAAGACCAGGCGAGGCAAAATATGCTCAGGACGCAAGCCAAACTGACCTTATATCTCCCTGGTTCACACATACACATGTCTCGATCGCGCTATACATATAGACCCATCCAACACTCTTCGCCCTTGTTCTCTCTCCATGTGACATGCACCCCCCTAAGTACCATAAGCCCTCACTCCATCATAGGCTCAAGCACTCCCCCCTCCTAAGTATGATTATCTCTTACTAGCCATCAGGAACACACATATAGTCTCCTTACATCCACATGTCTATCTCGATATCTCTCGGGGCATCTTCTATCGCCCACACACCTTGTCACTCGATCTCCCACCCATGTAGTCCCATCACAATCTCCAGGGGATCTTTCTATGACAAACATACACTCTCTCCTCCCCATGTCTGCATTTTCTCCGTACGTCTCTCTCGACCTCTCTCCCTTGTTTGTCAGACCCCTCTTGGCCACGTGCTAGGGGTCTTGCTCTCTCGGTTCCAAACAACCACACACTATCTCCTCACCTTGCCTCCATTGTCAAAGATGCATGTGTGATATGTTTGCATAAGACACACATGCTTTTTCTCTACTTTTTTCGTGTGTTGTCCATGTCTCTATCACACACGCACACACATTTTTTCACTCACTCTTTCTATTTCTCACTCTCTCTCTCTCTCTAGTTAGGGACTCTGTCACGTCCAAAAGCATATGGATTTCTTGGAAAGTCAAACCTTAGAAAAGTTTGACCAGGTTGATAACCCCAAGTGTAGGGGATCGCAACAGCTTTCGAGGGTAGAGTATTCAACCCAAATTTATTGATTCGACACAAGGGGCGCCAAAGAATATTCTTAAGTATTAGCAGTTGAGTTGTTAATTCAACCACACCTGGATAACTTAGTATCTGCAGCAAAGTATTTAGTAGCAAAGTAGTATGATAGTAATGGTAACATGGCAAAAGTAAAGATAGCAGTTTTGTAGTAGTTGTAACAGTAGCAACGGAAAAGTAAATAAGCGAAGCATAATAAGTAAAAAGCTCGTAGGCATTGGATCAGTGATGGATAATTATGTCAGATGCGATTCCTCATGTAATAGCTATAACATAGGGTGACACAGAACTAGTTCCAGTTTATCAATGTAATGTAGGCATGTATTCCGAATATAGTCATACATGCTTATGGAAAAGAACTTGCATGACATCTTTTGTCCTACCCTCCCGTGACAGCGGGGTCCTAGTGTAAACTAAGGGATATTAAGGCCTCCTTTTAATAGAGAACCGGAACAAAGCATTAACACATAGTGAATACATGAACTCCTCAAACTATGGTCATCACCGAGAAGTATCCTGACTATTGTCACTTCGGGGTTGTCGGAACATAACACATAATAGGTGAATATAGACTTGCAAGATAGGATCAAGAACTCACATATATTCATGAAAACATAATAGGTTCAGATCTGAAATCATGGCACTCGGGCCCTAGTGACAAGCATTAAGCTTAGCAAAGTCATAGCAACATCAATCTCAGAACATAGTGGATACTAGGGATCAAACCCTAACAAAACTAACTTGATTATATGGTAAATCTCATCCAACCCATCACCGTACAGCAAGCCTACGATGGAATTACTCACGCATGGCGGTGAGCATCATGAAATTGGTGATGGAGGATGGTTGATGATGACGATGGCGACGAATCCCCCTCTCCGGAGCCCCGAACGGACTCCAGATCAGCCCTCCCAAGAGAGATTCGGGTTTGGTGACGGCTCCGTATCGTAAAACGTGATGAAACTTTCTCTCTGTTTTTTTATTCCGCGAAACGGAATATATAGAGTTGGAGTTGAGGTCGGTGGAGCATCAGGGGGCCCACGAGACAGGGGGCGTGCCCAGGGGGAGGGCGCGCCCCCACCCTCGTGGAGAGGGTGTGGGCCCCTGTCCTTGATTCTTTCGCCAGTATTTTTTATATTTTCCAAAAGTTATCTCCGTGGATTTTTAGGTCATTCCGAGAACTTTTATTTTCTGCACAATAAACAACACCATGGCAGTTCTGCTAAAAACAACGTCAGTCCGGGTTAGTTTCATTCAAATCATGCAAGTTAGAGTCCAAAACAAGGGCAAAAGTGTTTGGAAAAGTAGATACGTTGGAGATGTATCAACTCCCCCAAGCTTGAACCTTTGCTTGTTCTCAAGCAATTCAGTTGATAAACTGAAAGTGATAAAGAAAAACTTTTACAAACTCTATATGCTCTTGTTGTTGTAAATATGTAAAGCCAGCATTCAAGTTTTTAGCAAAGATTATGAACTAACCATACTCAAAATAACACTTAGGTCTCACATTTACTCATATCAATGGCATAATCAGCTAGCGAGCAATAATAATAAAACTCGGATGACAACACTTTCTCAAAACAATCACAATATGATATAACAAGATGGTATCTCGCTAGCCCTTTCTGAGACCGCAAAACATAAATGCAGAGCACCTTTAAAGATCAAGGACTGACTAGACATTGTAATTCATGGTAAAAGAGATCCAGTCAAGTCATGCCCAATATAAAGTTATAAACTGATAGTAATGAATGCAAATGACAATGTGCTCTCCAGCGGGTGCTTTTTAATAATAAGGAGATAAAAATAAGGGAAGGGGTGTTGATGTTACGGAGGGGATTGACTATCAACTTATAAAATTTAGGATGGGGATTGTGTAATTTCTTATGCCTGTTTTAGATAAAAAGAAGTGCAAAATTGCAGTGGGACATTTGAACATGGGGCAGGGATAGCAGATTTGTTTCCCATTAAGTCATACTATCGGGTAGGATTTGGGTATATCCATGGGTACAAGATTATATCCATGCCCTACCCACAAACAATCGGGTCGAGTTTGGGTGCCGCCCATGGACACAAAAGTATATCCAAACCCTATCCATTCGGGTCGGATATCCATGTCCATGGATAAAATTGCCATCCTTAATATAAACTGATAGTAATGAATGCAAATGACAGTGTGCTCTCCAGCGGGTGCTTTTAATAAGAAGGTGATGAGTCAACATAAAAGTAAATAGATAGGCCCTTCATAGAGGGAAGCAGGGATTTGTAGAGGTGCCAGAGCTCGATTTTAAAATAGAGATGAATAATATTTTGAGTGGCATACTTTCACTATCAATGCAACAACTATGAGATGGCAATATCTTCCATACTACATGCATTATAGGCGGTTCCCAAACAGAATGGTAAAAGTTCATACTCCCCCACCGCCAACAAGCATCAATCCATGGCTTTCTCGAAACAACGAGTGCCTCCAACTAACAACAGCCCTGGGGGAGGGTTATCGGCCATTTTCTCGTGAATGAGGAGCGGAGTCCACTATTCTTGAGAATAACCCACCTAGCATGGAAGATATAGACAGCCCTAGTTGAAACATGAGCTGCTCGAGCATACAAAACAGAGTTTCATTTGAAGGTTTGGAGTTTGGCACATACAAATTTACTTGGAACGGCAGGTAGATACCGCATATAGGAAGGTATGGTGGACTCATATGGAACAACTTTGGGGTTTATGGAGTTTGGATGCACAAGCAGTATTCCCGCTTAGTACATGTGAAGGCTAGCAAAAGACTGGGAAGCGACCAACTGAGAGAGCGACAATAGTCAGGAACATGCATTAAAATTAATTTTAGTCCGAGTACAAGCATGAGTAGGATATAATCTACCATGAACATAAATATTGTGAAGGCTATGTTGATTTGTTTCAACTACATGCGTGAACATGTGCCAAGTCGAGTCACTCAATTCATTCAAAGGAGGATACCATCCCATCATACCACATCACAATCATTTTAATAGCATGTTGGCACGCAAGGTAAACCATTATAACTCATAGCTAATTAAGCATGGCACAAGCAACTATAATCTCTAAATGTCATTGCAAATATGTTTACTTCATAATAAGCTGAATCAGGAACAATGAACTCATCATATTTACAAAAACAAGAGAGATCGAGTTCATACCAACTTTTCTCATCTCAATCAGTCCATCATATATCATCATTATTGCCTTTCACTTGCACGACCGAACGATGTGTATAATAATAATAGTGCACGTGCATTGGACTAAGCTGGAATCTGCAATCATTCAACTCAAGAGAGAAGACAAAGCTATATGGACTCTAAGTTAAATAAACAATCATGTATATGAGAGCCACTAAACATTTTCAATATGGTCTTCTACTCTCGACCTCCAAAGGAAAGAAAAGAAAATAAAACTATTTACACGGGAAAGCTCGCAGCAAGCAAGAAGAACGAGAAATATTTTTGGGTTTTCATTTTTATTTCTACTACAAGCATGAAATTAAACTAACTATTTTTTTGGGTTTTCTTAAGGTTTATCAAACACACAAGAAGAAATCTAGAAAAATAAATTAAACTAACATGGATAATACAATGAAAGAGTATGAGCACCGATAACTAGAATAATGTGGGAACATGAATGTAAAGTCGGTGAGAAATACGTACTCCCCCAAGCTTAGGCTTTTTGCCTAAGTTGGTCTAATACCAAGGATAGCCTGGCTGATATCCGTAGTTATAACTGGGGTCGTACTGAGATGCAGCAGCAAATGCATCCTGAGTTGCGGCATGTTGGCGAGCCGCCTCTGCTCTCCCTTCGTGTTCAGCTGCTTCCTCCCTGGTAACAACATATCTTTGTTTTGCCTGGTAATCAAAAAGGGAAGGAGCAGGGAGAGTAACATGGACAGTGCTACGCCTGTCAAACATTAGTCGATACTGTAGGAATTGTTCATTCCTCAAAAGAAAATGATGTTTGACCATCGCGTCATAATCTAAATAAGCAGGAAGCAACTCCATATCCCCCTCTCGTGGGGCTATACCAAGATAATTAGCAACACGGGCCGCATAAATCCCTCCAAATAAATCTCCGGATATACCATTATTATGCAACCTACGTGCAACTATTGCCCCCAAGTTGTAATCTTTATTACCTAACAGAACACTCTTGAGGACACAAAGATCAGGGACACACATGTGACATGCTTCATCTTTACCGTTAATGCATCTACCAATGAAGAGCGCAAAATAATGTATAGCAGGAAAATGAATGCTCCCTATGGTAGCTTGTGCTATATCCCTAGATTCTCCCACAGTAATACTAGCAAGAAAGTCTTTATATTCAGATCTGTGGAAGTCATTAACATCGCCCCACTGCGGGAGTTTGCAAGCAGTTGTAAAATCTTCTAAGTCCACGGTATAAGATTTATCATAAATATCAAATAGGACACTCTGAGAATTACGCGAAGATTTATATTTAAACCTTCTTACGAATGAATCAGTCAATTGATAGTACTGAGGACACTTATCTTGTAAGAAGTCCTCCAGATTGGCATTACGCACATATGCGTCAAATTCATGCTTAATGCCTGCTTTGACCATAAACTCGTCTGATGGCCCCTCACAAGCTCGCACTTCTGCGTCTCTTGGTGGTTCATCGCCTTGCTCACTCATAGCACGTCTGGGTCCTTTCTTTGTTGAGGAACCACCTTGGTACATTCTCCTAGACATATTTCTTTTTCTGAAAAAATTCTGAAATTTTAGTAACTTCAAAATAAAAGTGAATAAAACTAAACAAGATTGGTAGCAACTACTCCTACAAATGCCTAGAGCCTATATCATGCATTAGACTTACTTGGGACCTCATAAATTTGATATGCAAGCTCAAGAACAGGGTCACCTATGCAGCAAAAATTTGGAATGAATAAAGCACTAGAACAAAAACTAATTGGACCAATGGAGGAGTCACATACCAAGCAACAATCTCCCAAAGCAGTTTTGTGAATGGAGCTTTGAGCAAGGAGATCAAAAATCGCAGCAAAATGAGCTAGAACTTGTGCTTGAGCTGGATGGGGATTTTTTTGATAAGAAGATGGAGTGTGTGGGTGCAGGAATAAGTGGAGGGGAGCCACTATGGGCCCACGAGACAGGGGGGATCCCTCGACCCTCGTGGCCAGGTGCTTGCCCCCCCTGCAGTGTTTCCAGTGCCTAAAATCCTCAAATACTCCATAAAAAATCATACTAAATTTACAGGGCATTTGGAGCACTTTTATTTTTAGGATATATTTTTTATTGCACGGATAATTCAGAAAACAAACAGATAATACTATTTTTGCTTTATTTATTCTAAATAACAGAAAGTAAAAAGAGAGTACAGAAGGTTGTGCCTTCTAGTTTCATCCATCTCATGATCATCAAAATGAATCCACTAACAAGGTTGATCAAGTCTTGTTAACAAACTCATTCTGAATAACATG
This sequence comes from Triticum aestivum, assembly GCF_018294505.1. NCBI lineage: Eukaryota > Viridiplantae > Streptophyta > Magnoliopsida > Poales > Poaceae > Triticum > Triticum aestivum. Next base: position 342,530,374 of record NC_057810.1, read on the forward strand.
GAACCGGAGAAATTTCGAATAACACTAAGTTACCTCAACGGGGATATGAACATCCCCAACAATAAGAATATCATACTTTTTCTTGACAGTAGGAAGAGGAAATTCAAAACCTCCAATAATGATAGTTGGAACTTTCCCAATATAATTGATACTATAATCTTGAGTTTGTTTCCTTGGAAAGTGTACCGTATGCTCATTACCATTAACATGAAAAGTGACATTGCCTTTGTTGCAATCAATAACAGCCCTTGCAGTATTCAAAAAGGGTCTACCAAGGATAATCGACATACTATCGTCCTCGGGAATATCAAGAATAACAAAGTCCGTTAAGATAGTGACATTTGCAACCACAACAGGCACATCCTCACAAATACCGACAGGTATAGCAGTTGATTTATCGGCCATTTGCAAAGATATTTTAGTAGGTGTCAACTTATTCAATTCAAGTCTACGATATAAAGAGAGAGGCATAACACTAACACCAGCTCCAAGATCACATAAAGCAGTTCTAACATAATTTATTTTAATGGAGCATGGTATAGTTGGTACCCCTGGGTCTCCATGTTTCTTTGGTATTCCACCCATAAAGGTGTAATTAGCCAGCATGGTGGAAATTTCAGCTTCCGGTATCTTTCTTTTATTTGTAATGATATCCTTCATGTACCTAGCATAAGGATTTACTTTAAGCATATTAGTTAAGCGCATACGTAAGATGATAGGTCTAATCATTTCAGCAAAGCGCTCAAAATCCACATCATCCTTTGTCTTGGATGGTTTAGGAGGAAAGGGCATGGGTTTCTGAACCCATGGTTCTCTTTCTCTACCGTGCTTCCTAGCAACAAAGTCTCTCTTATCATAACGTTGATTCTTTGATTGTGGGTTATGAAGATCAACAACAGGTTCAATTTCCACCTCATTGTTTTCACTAGGTTGAGCATCAACATGAACATTATCATTAACATAATCACTAGGTTCATGTTCATTACCTGATTGTGTTTCAGCATCAGAAATAGAAATATCATTGGGATTCTCAGGTATGTCTACAACAGGTTCACTAGAAACATGCAAAGTCCTATCGTTTTTTGTTTTTCTTTATTTTGGAAGAACTAGGTGCCTCTAAATTATTTCTCCGAGAATCCTGCTCGATTCTCTTAGGGTGGCCTTCAGGATACAAAGGTTCCCGAGACATTCTACCAGTTCTAGTAGCCACTCTAACAGGAAAATCATGATTATTATTTAATTCATCGAGCAAATCACTTTGAGCTTTAAGTACTTGCTCAGCTTGAGTGGTAACCATAGAAGCATATTTGCTAATGAGTTTAAGTTCACCTTTAACTCTAGCCATATAATCGCTCAAGCATCCTATTTCGAAAGTATTATTCTTTAAGCATTAAAACTTTCTTGTCTAGCCATAAAGTCATCAAATTCATCTAAGCATGGGCTATGAAATTTAGTGGAAGGAATTTCAACTTTATCATATCTATAGAGAGAATATACCTTTACTACCTGTGTCGGGTTATCAAGACAATGTGGTTCTTCAACAAGCGGTATATTAAGACCATGTATTTCTTCAATAGGTGGTAAATTCTTAACAACTTCAGCTTTAATACCTTTTTCTTTCATTGATTTCTTTGTCTCTTGCATATCTTCAGGACTGAGAAATAGAACTCCCCTCTTCTTCGGAGTTGGTTTAGGAATAGGCTTAGGAGTTGGCTCAATTGGCTCAGGAATTGCCTCAGGAATTGGCTCAGGAAGAGTCCAATTATTTTCATTAGTAAACATATTATTCAATAGTAATTCAGCTTGGTCGACTGTTCTTTCCCTGAAAACACAACCAGCACAACTATCCAAGTAGTCCTTGGAAGCATCGGTTAGTACATTGTAAACGATATCAAGTATTTCATTTTTCTTAAGAGGGTGATCAGGCAAAGCATTAAGTAATCGAAGAAGCCTCCCCCAAGCTTGTGGGAGACTCTCTTCTTTTATTTGCACAAAATTATATATTTCCCGCAAGGCAGCTTGTTTCTTATGAGCAAGGAAATATTTAGTAGAGAAGTAATAAATCGTATCCTGGGGACTACGCACACAACCAGGATCAAGAGAATTAAACCAAGTCTTAGCATCACCCTTTAATGAGAACCGAAATATCTTAAGGATATAATAATAGCGAGACTTCTCATCATTAGTAAACAGGGTGGCTATATCATTTAACTTGGTAAGATGTGCCACAACATTTTTAGATTCAAGGCCATAAAAAGGATCAGATTCAACCAAAGTAATTATTTCAGGATCAACAGAGAATTCATAATCCTTATCAGTAACACAGATAGATGAAGTAGCAAAAGCGGGATCAGGTTTCATTCTAGCATTAAGAGATTGCTGCTTCCATTTAGCTAATAACTTCTAAAGATCATATCTATCTTTGCAAACAAAAATAGCTCTAGCAGCTTCCTCATCCATAACATAACCCTCAGGAACAACAGGTAATTCATAACCAGGGGGAGAACTTTCATCATCACTATCATCGATAATAGCATCTTCAATAATTTCACACTCTCTAACCCTAGCAAGTTGTTCATCTAGAAATTCACCTAATGGGAAAGTAGTTTCACGCACTGAAGTAGTTTCATCATAAGTATCATGCATAGCAGAAGTGGCATCATCAATAACATGCGACATATCAGAATTCATAGCAGTAGCAGGTTTAGGTGTTGCAAGCTTACTCAAAACAGAAGGAGAATCTAGTGCAGAGCTAGATGGATTAGATGCTATTCCTCATGTAATAGCTATAACATCGGGTGACACAGAACTAGCTCCAGTTCATCAATGTAATGTAGGCATGTATTCCGAATATAGTCATACGTGCTTATGGAAAAGAACTTGCATGACATATTTTGTCCTACCCTACCGTGGCAGCGGGGTCCTAGTGGAAACTAAGGGATATTAAGGCCTCCTTTTAATAGAGAACCAGAACAAAGCATTAACACATAGTGAACACGTGAACTCCTCAAACTATGGTCATCACCGAGAAGTATCATGATTGTTGTCACTTCGGGGTTGTCGGATCATAACACATAATAGGTGACTATAGACTTGCAAGATAGGATCAAGAACTCACATATATTCATGAAAATATAATAGGTTCAGATCTGAAATCATGGCACTCGGGCCCTAGTGACATGCATTAAGCATAGCAAAGTCATAGCAACATCAATCTCAAAACATAGTGGATACTAGGGATCAAACCCTAACAAAACTAACTTGATTACATGGTAAATCTCATCCAACCCACCACCGTCAAGCAAGCCTACGATGGAATTACTCACGCACGGCGGTGAGCATCATGAAATTGGTGATGGAGGATGGTTGATGATGACGATGGCGACGAATCCCCCTCTCCGGAGCCCCGAACGGACTCCAGATCAGCCCTCCCGAGAGAGATTAGGGCTTGACGGCGGCTTCGTATCGTAAAACGCGATGAAACTTTCTCTCTGATTTTTTTTTCTACGTGAAACGGAATATATAGAGTTGCAGTTGAGGTCGGTGGAGCATCAGGGGGCCCACGAGACAGGGGGCACGCCCAGGGGGAGAGCGCGCCCCCACCCTCGTGGAAAGGGTGTGGGCCCCCTGCCCTTGATTCTTTCGCCAGTATTTTTTATATTTTCCAAAAGTTATCTCCGTGGATTTTCAGGTCATTCCGAGAACTTTTGTTTTTTGCACAATAAACAAAACCATGGCAGTTCTGCTGAAAACAGCGTTAGTACGGGTTAGTTTCATTCAAATCATGCAAGATAGAGTCCAAAACAAGGGAAAAAGTGTTTGGAAAAGTAGATACGTTGGAGACGTATCACAGGTATATGTGGAGAAAAACATTTACATCTAGAACGATCATTAGATTCATCACAACATGTACTTACTTCATACTATCATTTGTCTTTGGTATTGTAGATATAAGTAATTTGTTTATAAACTTGGTCAAAATTTCAAAAGTTTGACTTTAAAAAAATGTTGGAACTGCATTATCAAACGGAGGGAGTAGCTCTTTCTCTCTCTCTCTCTCTGCTATCTCTCATGGGCCTCCCCTCTCACTCTAACTCTCTATACCGATGGATTATATGCTCACTATGTCAGTGTACAGCTCCGTATATTGTTTAGTTGACCGGTCAACCAGTCCACATGCTGCCTTGTCAACTCGTGTTATGTATCTTCGTGTGCTGGCCCATGTGGCAGTGGGTGAAAATAAGTAAACTAGAGGCCCATCTGACACGCGATGAAGTAAACAAAGTTGAAACCACTCGGGGTAGCACCCCGCATGCTAGTAAATTGAGGGCGCATTGAGGACACACTTCTTGTGCATGAAGGACACACTCGCGCACAATTCACCACTGCGCGGCGGCATGCACAGAAGGACGCACTCGCGCACACCCAGCACACAACACACACCAGCACACGTGTACACCGGCGTCGCCACCAGTTGAGATGGACGGTGAGGCAGCCAACAAGCGGAGGCGGCTCGAGCCAAAACCGCATCCGGCGAGCCTGCACTTCATCAGTAGCCTCCCCGATGACATGCTGCTCGTCATCATCGGCCTCCTCCCCACCAATTCTGTCGTGCGGACCGCCCTGCTCTCCCGCAGTGGCGCCCCCTATGGCGCCGCGTCCCCCTCAGCCTCACCGCCGACAGCTGCCTCTGCGACGGGGATTGCAAATGCATGGCCGCAGTCTCCAAGATCCTTTCATCGCACCCTGGACCAGTGAGACGCCTTGACATCCGCATGCTCAGTACCGACTGCAAGGTCCAACCCAAGTTCGACAAGTGGTTCTTATCCCCTGCCCTAGATCAGCTCGAGGAGCTCAGCTTTGAAGCTGGACGATGTCTCTCTCTGCCGCCAGCCGCGCTCTGCCTCACGCCAACGCTGCGCCACGCCAGCTTCAGCTCCTGCTATCTTCCATAGATTAATGCCACGCCCGCCCTTCTTCTCCCTCAACTCAAGCAGCTCGACCTCTTCGACGTTGTCATCTCGAAGAAGGCTATGGAGCACCTGCTCCGTAGCTGTACTTCGCTCGAGTACCTTCGTCTTGAGCAGATCCACAGGTTCATTAGCCTCCACATCGCCTCGATGAATCTCCGATGGATTTATGTGTCTTGCTGGCCCCGCAACAAGACATCAATTGGGAAGAGATCACTCTAGCCGTTCCATGTTATGGTCATTGAGAATGCGCCTTTCCTTGAGAGATTGCTTGTATCGGATCTAGAAGGTCCAACAAAAATCAGGGTCATTGACGCGCCGAAATTGACAGTGTTGGTGTACTTGTCTGCCAAATTCTCCGAACACTTGATTGTATCCGTAATCGTTCAGGTATAGCCCTCCATCCCAAATTACGATGACAAGTGTAGTGTTCAAAACTGCATCTACGTACTGCACCAAAAGAAATGTTTTTAGTATTTTGTTCTCACGTGATCACTTGCATCATTTTTATGCTTTACTACTATAGTAGCCTAGGCTAGTCATAGTGGAAAGTAACTTAGACTACTCCAGTAACTCTATGGTTACCCTAAGAGCAAGTACTACCTCCGTCCTGGTTTACTCTTCCAACTTTGTAGTATCAAAATTTGACCATAGATTTAACTGACAAAATGTTAATGCATGTCACTAAGAACTATATAGTTGGATTCGTATTTGAACATGATTTCAAATGGTGTAATTTTTAGTGACATGCATTGGCATTTTCTTAGGTAAATCTATGGTCAAAACTTTATACTAAATACGAGGTAGTATTCCCTCCGTCCCAAAATTCTTGTCTTACATTTGTTTAGATACAGATGTATCTAACACTAAAATGTAACTTGATACATCCGTATTAAGAGAAATTTAAGACAAGAATTTTGGGATGGAGGGAGTACAAAAGTGGGCTATGTAGGCCAAAACACGTGCCAAATTCACTTGTGATGCATTTGGCATCGATGCCCCTCCATTGTTCACCTGGTGCCCCAATCTGGATCACCTACTTTGCCCCAGTGCCAAATTAACTCATGCAATGAAAAAACACTGCGTGGGAGAGAGAGAGGGCTGAGGCAATAAAAAACACTTGTTTGGGAGAGGCTTGTGTAGTTGGTTTGATTGATTTGTTTATACATGTGGGTCAATGTGCACAGTGGTGCCAACTCTCTCACATCGCGAGAGTGGTGCCAAAATCTTTTGATTTGACATGATGCGTATTATGTGGCATACTTTTCTGAAATATGGCATCGGCCACATAGTGCAAGGAAACAAATGCCCAAGCTCTTCACGTGCTCCTAGTTAAATGAGAGGAAACATAAAGAGAGAGAGAGAGAGAGAGTGAAAAAATATCACTAGCCAACCAACCCTATCATATGAGCGAATGATATTGGTACCTCTTGATGACACGACAATCTTATACAGCCAGCTGCTCTAACATGTTCTCTTCATTTGCAGATAAAAAAAGACCGGAAGTGAAAAGTGTGCTGCACTATAACAATCTCATCGAATGCCTTGATCTCCATCTTATAGAAATTGATTTGATCGACTACCGAGGCAGCACATCTCAGAATAAATTGGCCAGGTTCTTTGTTCTGGAGGCAAGTGTGCTCAATGTAATGAGGTTTGGCATTCTCTGGTGCAACAATGAATGGCGTGCTGATCAACGCAAGCGTCTAAGCCTAAATGACAAAGTCTCCGCAGAAGCTGAATTTGTTTTTGAAACATCAAGTGGCCAGAGACTCGAAAACTTATTTGCCCATTACTGACTTGTCAGTGCGGTGGATTTTAGTTTGTACATAATGTTGCATCCACCTAAAGTAATGAAAGTTCTTACGTAAACTTCCTAGTAATTCCCTCTTCGTAGGTGCAGCATTACTCCTAACATTTGTAATATCAGTTTGAAACTTGTAATATTACCGTGTCCTATTCCTGCGTTTTCAAGATCCTGCAAATCAAGCAGGTCCTGAGTTGGTGATGATGTTGTGCCTCCCATCTTTCACCAATAGCCGTCGGATCTAGATCTGACGCATACAAACCAAACTTCTCCATTTTTGCAAAAAGATGCCCGCACTTGTTCCCTATTTACAAACAACTCCTTGTCTCTCACAATCAGCCTTATCTCCTCCACACCACATCTAGAAGGCCGTGGAAAAATCTGGCGCGATGGCCACTGCCGGTGCTGTCCACCCCCAATCTGGGTGTTCCGTGCAATGCTCAGGCATCTATGCACGGGAAATTATGTCGAACATGGCTAGTTGTAAGCAGGCTAGCCCTACAGCCATGATGATAGTGACTGCAGACGGTAAGGCCGACGACAGTATGTCGAACACGGTGCCTATACTCAGGTGTCATCTCCGGCGCAGGGTCTTGTCACTTCACTGTTAGGAGCAGCACATAATAATTTGACCAACGGGTAGTACATTGCTAGTACTTCTACTACTTTGGTAGTACTACTACTAGTACTAGTAGCACCACCGTATGGATTTAGGAGTACTACCACGTCCATCTGGATTTTAGTATTTGACTAGCAATATCTGGTAATGCATGTCACAAAAAATGTACTACTCCCTCTGTAAATAAATACATGGTGTATTGTTTTATTCCTATCGGTGAGAGAACTTAATGTCTTTTTGCTAACTAATAGGATTACATGCAATGAACTAAACACTGCATGTCATGTTTGGTAGTTTCAAGACATTGAAAGCATGCACGGCCTACATCTCTCATTGGTTGATATGTGACGAAACAAGAAACAAGGAGGGAGTTAATGCACCGTACCTAAGTGTTTTGGGATTATTTGGTTTTCATAAGGTGACTTACACAACATTTTTGTTTACATGCATTAACATTTTATTAGTTAAATCAAAGGTCAAAACTTGGCGCAAAATGCAAAGGGGACCAATAAACCAGTAAACATCAAACTTCTCTCGTTTGGCCCCAACTAGAGGTCCGGTGAGATGACTATACTGCACCGACACGGAGGGGGACGTAGCTTCATTGACTTACTGCGACTACATTTGGGTGAATGACATGTGGGCCCAAGGGGTGGCTGGCCCACCTATCATAGAGGCAAAGGCAGGTGCAGTACAGGGCCGAGGAGTAGTACGAAATCCTACGCACGTACGCATGCTAACCAAGGGCAAAAGTGATCACTCGAATCGCAAGATCAGTTGACTAGAAGCTAAGCTAGACCCATGGAGGCGATGAGCGCGAGCATCAGCCGGCTGTGCCACATGGTCCACGACGCCGGCCTGCGGCCCGGCATCGGGGAACGTCTCTAGGTATTGCTTGAGGCCGCCAGGGCGAGGGGCCGCTTGGGAGACAGCTTCGTCTCCTTGTTCGACGAGGTTCTTGTCTGTTTCCTCGACAAGTTCACCGTCGTCAAGAAGCTCGCGAACGACTTTGACGTACGCCTCCAGCCGACGCGCCCAGGCTCTGCGATGCCCGCAACCCTCAACGGCCACTATGGTGACAACCTCTTCGGCGCACTGGTGGCACTGCAACTGCCCGCCGTCGCACTGGAGAATGTCCACCTCGAGGTCGCGCTCGCCGCGCAGCGCCTGGTGCAGCAAGACACCATTGACATAAACACCCATGTCTACTCGCAAATCGTCCACAAGGACTACTACATGCAAGAGGAGGACGATAGGACGTTGGCCTTCTTGGACCGCAGGGCAACCTTGGACGGCATTGTTCAGAAGCACGTTGAGCTCGCCGCCAACGTCGTTGCTCCTTACACATCAGTTGGTGACCCGGCGCACTAGGGCATGAGGATGTCGTTGATGGATCCGTATGTACTTTTATCTTTCAGTCAAATCCATGTAGTAGTATATGGTACTACTAGTAATTATCTTACCTCTCGCATCAACTTCATAATTTTCGTACGTACTCCGTGCATGAACGGCGCCAGAACCAAACTTCTCATTACTCTAGGCAAAATCATTATTTTCTATTTATCGGTCGCGCCATGGAGCAAAACTAAATTTTACCAGTTACGAGTTCAAAAGGAAAAGCCTGCCGTGCTCGCGTCGCACCCCCACACGGTTTGTCCGGCACACCGCTCAAGGGGGAATGCGTGCGGTGTTGCATTTTCACTTACAAGTGGGATCACACTTGAGTAAACCGACTATCAGCAACCCCCACCCCGCCCACCGCGCGATGGCTGAGAAAACAGGAGGGAGAAGAGATGGTTGTAGTATGGACTCCAAGAAAATTGGTGTCTGATGGGACTCGTGTAGGTGGCGTGTGCCGTACTGCTAGACGTTAAAGCTACTTATGGCCCATGCCACCCCACTTTATCGAGCCTATATCGAGGTACCTAGAACAAATTTCCTGGAGTCCGTGCTCAACCCTCCTCTATCTCTCTTCTCAGCCAGCCAGCGGACACGCGGAGCCCATCGTCTGTTTGCTCACATGCGGCCCCACATGTCAGTGAAAACGCAAGAGGACCCACTGAAGCTGCACATCTTTCACCTCGACGTGCTGGTGATGAAAAACAAATCCAATAAAGATCTTCGGTGGCCGCTTTCGGAGTTACACAAGAGTAGTAAGATTCTATTTACAGTTTAACCCAAGATGCACATCACGTGGCTTCAACTACCACTCTATTTTCTTGCATGACACGACCTGGATGCTGGATGTCCCACGTGTCGCTAAAAGGAGGAAGAACCCGACCAAATCTTTGGTTGTGCTCTTGGATTAGACTAGTTGTGCTAACTTAAATTTTTTATTGTGTAATAGAATGGATGCAAGTTTTGGTATTGGGAAGAAGAGTACATCTATATATTGATAGAGCGCAATTTAGTAGATGTTCTAGCACTTTTAGCTAGCATAGAGGCTAGAGATGAGACTAGTGCACTTGTTGATACTCCTACTAGAATAGAGGCTAGACATGAGACTAGATGCGAGGAAGCAACATCTACTTCTTTACACTCGAAGAAGAAAGAAGCACGCAAGATCGAGACTCCACAGATCAACAATGAATGCATCGAGAAGGCACTAGTCCAACTTACAGGAGCAGTTATGGAAGTTGGATATCTTCTAGTAAAATGTATTCTTGTGGTACTTGTTTTCTTTGGTCTTGCTTTTCTAGTCAAAATTATCGTTGGAGTTTGTGCAAAACAGAGGTCCGTTAGGGGTCGTGCGTTGGAGTTGGCCTTACAAGTGGGACCACAGTTGAGGAAACCGACTATCGGCAAACCCCCACCTCGCCCACCGTGCGATGGCTGAAGTTAGAGAAACGACGAGGTTGAAGAGATTGCTCTAGCACGGACTCCAAGAAATAATATGGTGTCAGATGGATGTCGTGGTGGTGGCATGTGCCGTACTCCTGGACGTGAATGCTTGTTCTGGACCATGGCACCCTACTACTCCTACTACTTATATAGTACTAGTATTGAGGATTCGAGGTGCTGGTTACGTACAGCGAGCACATTAACATATGGCTACAGTAAAAACACCCGCCCGACGCGCGAAGCGTGTGAAGCCAGTACAAATAGTGTACTACTATTGTTGATTGGCCTCATCCGATAACCTGTTGCAGTGCACGTACAATTATGTATTTGGGAAATATTTTTTTGCCTCGTCGCACCACTCACTTAGAGAAGCGACTCGAAAGCCATTCATAAATTTAGTAAGTTTATCATATGCATATCACTTTATTACATAAAACAGGTCATCAACCCACATCGACAACAAGGATACATTATAAATACTAAAGTTTACATCACACAACAAATAACAAGCAATGAAATGAACTTCAACTCAACCATTCCTCGGCGTTGGAAACGCTTGTTTTGAACCACAAGTGATTCTCTAGGACAGGCCATCCATTGTCGATCTCGAGACCAACGCAGGACTGATCATCCAGGCTGAAGCGGCCTACTATATCAGTACCGGGGTAGGGAACCACCCAAATGTCTGAGGTATAGACACGGTTGCTTCTCATAGATGGTAGTAATGTTGTGTCAACAGCAGTTGGATCGCCTTTCACCATCATTGGATAGTTTTGTCCAAGGAAGAGCGAGTTTTCTCTAAGACTATCAATTCTATACCAGGGAGAAGGTGTTGGCGCTAGCACACTAGTATCCATCCCGAATACCATGCAACGGGTGTTGGAATAGGTCCGGAGAGTGCAACCATGGGAGACTACACCTGCTTTCTTAGTAGTAACATCATCAGTAGGCTGTATACACACAAGAAGAGGTGATCCATGAGAATTAGTTGCCAAGCACCATAGAGTATATGGGCGCTGCTCGTCCTCATGCTCGTGATCATCACCATTGTCATCTCCCCCTTGGTTACAAACTTTTTCAAGTATAGGTGGTGGAATGTTCACAGGACCTTGGAAACACAAGAAGAAGGTTAATTAGTAAAGGGAAACTTGCTTACCCGCATGCATGTGGATGAAACAATTATAATTACGGTGGAATACGAAAGTACCGAAACTACAAGGATCCCATGCAAAAACAGTGCCATGAGTGGTGGAAGCAAACACAACGCCCTCGTATTGAATTGCATCACAGTACTCATCCGTGTACAGAAACTGATTTTTGAGCAATATCCATCCAGTTGAACCACGAAGGACGGCAACAAGCTTGTCGAAGATAGCAACAACTTCATAGTTCTTGTAATTCCAAGAGCGGTTGGGAACTCGACAAATTGCTATCTTCCATAGAAGACAGTCACCATGATGGCATTTGAACGTGCGTACAATACCAGTGTGCTCAACCTCTGGGCAGTCTGCTGAGATTTTTGGAAATGGAACCCGGTCACGTGTGTACACATTCACAAGTTCCCACTCGAAGTTGGACCCAATGTAAACAACCCAATCTTCGTTTGCACCTGCCCAAGCCTTACCCTCAAGCGATGGCATCTTAACATCATATTTATCATTATCAAGCGGCATCAACTTGCACAAGGCAAGGCCTCCGTTGTCCCCACGCCATTCATCAGGGTCACGGCGAAGAAGATAGGGGAGATCAAACCGCTCCTTGACTCTTGGGTTCCTTGTAATGATGTTATTAGTTGAGTCGAGAATGGTCTTGAACGAACCTGCCATGCTAGCCGAGGTGATGACATTGCACCGATCAATGAGTTCCTCCACCAAGTCATCTTTCAGATCGGGGCAAGAATAATGGGGTCGTTTCCGGCCTGTTCTCTCCATGGAGAAGACGATCGAACAATGGCAGAAGGAAGGGTGAAGGGCTGAAGGCAAATGGAGGAGAGAGAGGAAGAGCATGCGACAGCAGTTCCAAATCGAGAGGGAAAGGCGAAGAGTCGTTGGACGGTTGCCAGTTTGCCACGGTTCACGAAGAGGCGCCCCGGCCTACACGTCCATTCAGAAATACTAGTAGAAAAGGACTCGTCGTCGTCTCACTGATATGTTGGAACGGGACCACATGTCAATGAAACATGGTGTGTAATTTCTCGTGCAAAATGCGATCTGGCTGCGTTGGCCCGAGGTGCCGCATTAGTTATCGACCTTTATTTTTTTAATGGCGTGCCGTTCAGTTTTGAAGCACGACTAACTGGTACTGTACACAGAGAAAATATAAACTACTCTACCACTACTCCACCTCCAGTACTAGTAGTATAAAAAGATATATAGGCTAGAGCTTCAGCGCTTTCTTGCTAAGGGCTGCCCACTTGCTTCTCACACTATCACCCTCTCTCCAGATCTAAAAAAGGCGGCCTCTCTCTCCCTCCTCACCGGTGGTCATAGATCTGCCGGGGAAGAAAAGAACGTCCAGCGTTGACGCACTCATCATCGGCGAGCGAGGTCACGCACTGACGACAAGGCCGTCCTCTCAGACCTAGCGCCCGCACGGGATGGCCTCCGTCCCCAAGCTCGCTGCCGTAGTGTTTGTGCGGAGGACGACAACCACGAGCGAAGCCACTTCCCGCCGACCCTCAAGTATGCTACCTCTTTTCGAACCATACCCTTGTTCTATTGCCCCATCTGCCATGTCGTTGCATGTGGATCTTTTTCCACTCCACCATCTTCCCAATTTGCTATCCTCTACTCTGTTGGCCACACAGAGGAAAACCATAATTTGCACTATTAAAGGAAACCCTACTTCATGCAGACTAATCCATGTCTGGGTTGAATAAGGAAAGGAAGGGAGACTGTACTGTCCAAGAGAGTAGGCATCGAACCCACATCTAGGTTGAAAAGGGGAAAATCAGTAGCTAAGGAGCAAGTCTCGTGTCTCTTGGTTGAAGAAGGGTAGAAAGGCATGAGAACACAATAGACAATGACCAGGTCGATTGGTTTGTTGTCCTCACATAGGAAAAAGGTGGCTAAAGAGAACAAAAATGGGAAGTAATCCACATATGCTGCCTAGATATTTGTTGCTTTGGGCAACCATACCTCCGTCACCACTCTGCGTCCATGGAGGTACATCGTACTGGTGCGCCCACTGTCTGAATAGGCCTCCCATGCTCTTATTGCCACTTTTTTGCTATTAGTATAACGCCAGCAGTCAAGTCAAGCAATGCTACTGCTAAAGTGATGCCACATTTAACTAATGCCGCTGTCAGTCTAATGCCACCGATAAATTTAAGCTATGCCATTTAATGTCACTGGATTATTTCAAGGTTAGCTGTTGATTGTGGATGTATTAATGATTTTTCAGCTAAAGCATTCTAATGTTGTTGCATAGCCAGTATACCAATGATGAAACTTGTTACTACCTTCAGATTTTTGCACTGGTAATGCTTATAGATTACGTACCTCACTTTCATGCTGATGTCATTTTATTTTGGTTAAACTGCACAAAAAATTATGAAGACAAGAGGAAAGGTCAAGGGTGGGCACCTCCTCCTCCGGCTGTTCTCTTGATTCGTTCGATCATGATCGATTATCAAGATTGGGATAGCAATTTTTAAGGTCCCCCGGAGTTCGAAATGATATTTACCTTGGAGGTACATGGTTTGCAAATTTTTTATAATGTCATTAGTTAATAATGCTAGTTACCTTCAGACTTTTGTATTTGGTTTAATGCTCATGCACAGCTAGTATACCAATGCTGAAACTTGTTACCTTTACATTTTACATTTTGTATTGGTTTATATTGGGTATGACTTGACTGGATCTCTTTTACCCTGAATTACAATGTTTAGTCAGTCCTTGATCTTTAAAGGTGCTCTGCATTTATGTTTTGCTGTCTCAGAAATGGCTAGCGAGATACCATTTTGTTATATCATGTTATGATTATTTTGAGAAAGTGTTGTCATCCGAGTTTTATTATTATGGCTCGCTAGCTGATTATACTATTGATATGAGTAATTGTGAGACCTGAGTGTTATTGTGAGTATGGTTAGTTCATAATATTTGCTGAAACTTGAATGCTGGCTTTTCATGTTTACAACAACAAGAGGAAACAGAGTTTGTAAAAGTTTTTCTTTATCACTTTCAGTTTATCAACTGAATTGCTTGAGGACCAGCAAAGGTTTAAGCTTGGGGGAGTTGATACGTCTCCAACGTATCTATTTTTCCTAACACTTTTGCCCTTGTTTTGGACTCTAACTTGCATGATTTGAATGAAACTAACCTGGACTGACGTTGTTTTCAGCAGAACTGCCATGATGTTGTTTTATGTGTACAAAAGAAAAGTTCTTGGAATGTCCTGAAAATCCACGGAGGCACTTTTTGGAAAATATAAAAATATTGGCAAAAGAATCAAGACCAGGTTGCCCACACCCTGTCCACGAGACAGGGGGGCGCGCCCCCTCCCCCTAGGCGCGCCCCCTATCTCGTGGGCCCCCTGGACCTCCACTGACCTCAACTCCAACTCCATATATTCATGTTTGGGGAGAAAAAAATCGGAGAGAAAGTTTCATCGCATTTTACGCCACGGAGCCACCGCCAAGCCCTAATCTCTCTCGGGAGGGCCGATCTGGAGTTCGTTCGGGGCTCCTGAGAGGGGGATCCGTCGCCGTCGTCATCATCAACCATCCTGCATCACCAATTTCATGATGCTCACCGCTGAGCGTGAGTAATTCCATCGTAGGCTTGCTGGACGGTGATGGGTTGGATGAGATTTACCATGTAATCAAGTTAGTTTTGTTAGGGTTTGATCCCTAGTATCCACTATGTTCTGAGATTGATGTTGCTATGACTTTGCTATGCTTAATGCTTGTCACTAGGGCCCGAGTGCCATGATTTTAGATCTGAACCTATTATGTTTTCATGAATATATGTGTGTTCTTGATCCTATCTTGCAAGTCTATAGTCACCTATTATGTGTTATGATCCGACAACCCCGAAGTGACAATAATCGGGATACTTCTCGGTGATGACCATAGTTTGAGGAGTTCATGTATTCACTATGTGCTAATGCTTTGTTCCGGTTCTCTATTAAAAGGAGGCCTTAATATCCCTTAGTTTCTGCTAGGACCCCACTGCCACGGGAGGGTAGGACAACAGATGTCATGCAAGTTCTTTTCCATAAGCACGTATGACTATTTATGGAATACATGCCTACATTACATTGATGAACAGGAGCTAGTTCTGTGTCACCCTATGTTATAGCTATTACATGAGGAATCGCATCCGGCATAATTATCCATCACTGATCCATTGCCTACGAGCTTTTCACATATTGTTCTTCGCTTATTTAATTTTCCGTTGCTGCTGTTACAACTACTACAAAACCCCCAAAACTATTATCTTTACTTTTGCCACCGTTACCTTTATTATCATACTACTTTGCTACTAAATACCTTGCTGCAGATACTAAGTTATCCATGTGTGGTTGAATTGACAACTCAACTGCTAATACTTAAGAATATTCTTTGGCTCCCCTTGTGTCGAATCAATAAATTTGGATTGAATACTTTACCCTCAAAAGCTGTTGCGATCCCCTATACTTGTGGGTTATCAGCCTTCAACTCTTGCAAAGTTGCATCTGCTTCCGGGGTCCACTTCATAGGACATGCCTTCTTCAAAACTTTGAAGAACGGCAGGGCACGCTCGGCAGACTTGGAGATGAATCTGCTTAGCACGGCAACACATCCCGTTAGGCGCCTCACGTCTTTAACTATCGTTGGCACTTGGGTATGCTTAATGGCCTTGTTCTTATCGATATTAGCTTTGATCCCCCTATGGGACACGAAGTAACCAAGCAGCTTGCTGGAGGGAACGCCAAATAAACACTTTTCTGGATTAAGCTTCAAGTTGATATTGCACAAATTTGCAAATGTCTCCTCCAAATCGTGGATAAGAGTTGCTCTGTCCTTGGGTTGTACCACAATGTCATCCATATAAGCTTCAACGTTTCTGTGCAGCTGAGGCTCAAAACCAATCTGGACTGCCCTTGCAAAGGTGGACCCGGCACTCTTCAGTCCGAATTGCATGTGGACAAAGCAGTATGTACCACATGGAGGGATGAACGACGTCTTCTCCTCATCTTCTTTGCACATGAAGATCTGGTGATATCCAGAATAGGCATCCAGAAATGAGAGCAAATCACAGCCTGAAGTGAAATCCACAATTTGATCAATACGCAACAAGGGAAAAGGGTCCTTCGGGTAGGCCTTGTTGAGATCTGTGAAATCATTGCAGAACCTCCACTTCCGGTTTGCCTTCCAGACCACAACTGGGTTTGCAAGCCAAGTGGGATGTAGCACTCCTCTGACCAAACCAGCTGCCTCAAGCTTCTTGATCTCTTCTGCAATAAATTGTTGCCTCTCCAAGGCCTGCTTCCGTACTTTCTGTTTAACAGGTCTGGCGTGTGGGCAGACAGCAAGGTGGTGCTCGATTACCTCCCTGGGAACATGATAACCCACAAGTATAGGGGATCGCAACAGTTTTCGAGGGTTGAGTATTCAACCCAAATTTATTGATTCGACACAAGGGGAGCCAAAGAATATTATCAAGTATTAGCAGCTGAGTTGTCAATTCAACCACACCTGGAAACTTAGTATCTGCAGCAAAGTGTTTAGTAGCAAAGTAATATGATAGTGGTGGTAATGGTAACAAAAGTAAACATAGCAGAAGTAATGTTTTTGGTATTTTGTAGTGATTGTAGAGTAGCAATGGAAAAGTAAATAAGCAAGAACCAGTATATGGAAAACTCGTAGGCACCGGATTAGCGATGGATAATTATGCCGGATGCGGTTCGCCATGTAACAGTCATAAGATAGGGTGACACAGAACTAGCTCCAGTTCATCAATGTAATGTAGGCATGTATTCCGTATATAGTCATACGTTCTTATGGAAAAGAACTTGCATGACATCTTTTGTCATACCCTCCCGTGGCAGCAGGGTCCTATTGGAAACTAAGGGATATTAAGGCCTCCTTTTAATAGAGAACCGGAACAAAGCATTAGCACATAGTGAATACATGAATTCCTCAAACTATGGTCATCACCGGGAGTGGTCCCGATTATTGTCACTTCTGGGTTGCCGGATCATAACACATAGTAGGTGACTATAGACTTGCAAGATAGGATCAAGAACACACATATATTCATGAAAACATAATAGGTTCAGATCTGAAATCATGGCACTTGGGTCCTAGTGACAAGCATTAAGCATAGCAAAGTCATAGCAACATCAATCTCAGAACATAATGGATACTAGGGATCAAACCCTAACAAAACTAACTCGATTACATGATAAATCTCATCCAACCCATCACCGTCCAGCAAGCCTACGATGCAATTACTCACGCATGGCGGTGAGCATCATGAAATTGGTGATGGAGGATGGTTGATGATGATGACGGCGACGAATCCCCCTCTCCGGAGCCCCGAACGGACTCCAGATCAGCCCTCCCGACAGAGATTAGGGCTTGGTGGAGGCTCCGTATCGCAAAACGCGATGATTTCTTCTCCCTGATTTTTTTCTCCCCGAAAGCCAATATATGGAGTTGGAGTTGGCGTCGGAGGGCCACCAGGGGGCCCACGAGGTATTGGGCGCGCCCAGGGGGAGGGCGCGCCCCCCACACTCGTGAGCAGGGTGTGGGCCCCCTAGTCTTCATCTTTGGCGAGGATTTTTTATTGTTTTTTCTAAGGTGTTCCATGGAGTTTCAGGTCATTCTGAGAACTTCTATTTTCTGCACATAAAACAACACCATGGCAATTCTGCTGAAAACAGAGTCATTCTGGGTTAGTTCCATTCAAATCATACAAGTTAGAGTCCAAAACAAGGGCAAAAGTGTTTGGAAAAGTAGATACGATGGAGACGTATCAAATCCCCCAAGCTTAAACCCTTGCTTGTCCTCAAGCAATTCAGTTGACAAACTGAAAGAGAAAAAAAAAACTTTTACAAACTCTGTTTGCTCTTGCTGTTGTAAACATGAAAAGCCAGCATTCAAGTTTCAGCAAATATTATGAACTAACCATACTCACAATAACACGTAGGTCTCACAATTACTCATATCAATAGCATAATCAGCTAGCGAGCCATAATAATAAAACTCGGATGACAACACTCTCTCAAAATAATCATAACATGATATAACAAAATGGTATCTCGCTAGCCCTTTCTGAGACCGCAAAACATAAATGCAGAGCACCTTTAAAGATTAAGGACTGACTAAACATTGTAATTCATGGTAAAAGAGATCCAGTCAAGTCATACCCAATATAAACCAATAATAATGAATGCAAACGACAGTGTGCTCTCCAGCGGGTGCTTTTAATAAGAAGGGTGATGACTCAACATAAAAGTAAATAGATAGGCCCTTCGCAGAGGGAAGCAGGGATTTGTAGAGGTGCCAGAGCTCGGTTTTGAAATAGAGATAAATTATATTTTGAGCGGCATACTTTGATTGTCAACATAACAACTAAAAGACGACGATATCTTCCATGCTAAATAGATTTTAGGCGGTTCCCAAACAGAATGGTAAATTTTATACTCCCCTTCCTCCACAAGCATCAATCCATGGCCTGCTTGAAACAACGAGTGCCTCCAACATTCAACGGGTCCCAAGGGGAGTTTTGCTTGCAGTTATTTTGATTTAGTTTGCATAAAGTAGGGACTGGGCATCCCGGTTACCAGCCATTTTCTCGTGAATGAGGAGCGGAGTCCACTCCTCTTGAAAATAACCCGCCTACACAGAAGATAAGGGCAGCTCTAGTTGACATATGAGCTATTCGAGCATGCAAAGTAGAATGTTTATTTGAAGGTTTAGAGTTTGGCACACATGGAATAACTTTGGGGTTTAAGGAGTTTGGATGCACAAGCAGTATTCCCGCTTAGTACAGGTGAAGGCTAGCAAAAGACTGGGAAGCGACCAACTGAGAGAGCGACAACAGTCGTAAACATGCATTAAAATTAATTTACACCGAGTACAAGCATGAGTAGGATATAATCCACCATGAACATAAATATCATGAAGGCTATGTTGATTTGATTCAACTACATGCGTGAACATGTGCCAAGTCGAGTCACTCAATTCATTTAAAGGAGGATACCATCCCATCATACCACATCATAATCATTTTAATAGCATGTTGGCACACAAGGTAAACCATTGTAACTCATAGCTAATCAAGCATGGCACAAGCAACTATAATCTCTAAATGTCATTGCAAATATGTTTACTTCATAATAGCTGACTCAGGAACGATGAATCATCATACTTACAAAAACAAGAGAGGTCGAGTTCATACCAGCTTTTATAATCCCAATAAGTCCATCATATATCATCATTATTGCCTTCCACTTGCATGACCGAACGGTGTGTATAATAATAAGAGTGCACGTGCATTGGACTAAGCTGGAATCTGCAAGCATTCAACTCAAGAGAGAAGACAAGTAATATGGGCTCTAAATTAAATAAACAATCATGCATGTAAGAGCCACTAAGCAATTTCAATATAGTCTTCTCGACCCCCAAAAGAAAGAAAAGAAAATAAAAACTATTTACACGGGAAAGCTCCCAACAGGCAAAAGAAGAACGGGAAATATTTTTGGGTTTTCTTTTTAATTACTACAACAAAGAAATAAACTACAACTAATTTTTTTGTTTTTTTCTTAAGGTTTATTAAACACACAAGAAGAAAGCAGAAAATAAAGAAAATAAACTAGCATGGATAATACAATGAAAGAGTATGAGCACCGACATCTAGCAATGAGTGTGTGTGAACATGAATGCACTGTCAGTGGGAAATACGTACTCCCCCAAGCTTAGGCTTTTGGCCTAAGTTGGTCTATTGCCAGGGATAGACTGGTGGATACTCATAGGTGAAGCTGGGGTCATACTGCGACGAAGAAGGCTCCGGCTGCCACTGGCTGGCAACCTCCTCTGGATCCAAGAATAAACAGATAGTCATGGAGGCTCATGTTGTGGCTCCGGTTCTGGGGCTGGTGCAAGATTCCGATAGGCTTGAACAGCCGACCACGGAATGATGTGAGGACCTGCAGACAAGGTAAACAAAGAAGGAGCATGCAAAGTAATAGTCTCAGGGTGATGTTTATCAAAGTATAATTTGTATTTGAGCTCCCAGTCACGACTCTTAACAAAAAAGTCATGCGCTATCATACTCTTATAATCTAAATAAACACGGGGCAGCGTTGTTTCTACTTTCTCCTCATGCCTAATAGGTATTTCAAAATGTCCAGCTAGGCGTGAAGCATAAATGCCTCCAAAGATGGGGCCCTTAGTACGGTTCAGACTTAACCGTCTAGCAGCAATTCCACCCATACTAACAGAGTTATTGCGGTATAAACCATGGAACAAAATAATAATATCAGGAATACTAAGGTTTCCACAGTTCCCGCGTCCAATCAAGCAACGACTAGCAAATAAGGCAAAGTAGCATAAAACAGGAAAATGTATGCTAGTGATCCTTGCATCAGAAACCTTCCTGGTTTCTCCCATAGTGATAGTGTTAATAAAAGCTTCTACTTCATTACGGTGTGGTTCATCTAAGGTGCCCTCAAAGGGTATTCTGCAAACCTCGCAGAATTCAGCTAATGTCATCTCTTTAACAATGTCATATAAATGAAACTCTACTATTGGAGGTGATTTCTTAGGGAAAAAGTAGAAGTTTTGCACAAAAATATTTGTGAGCAAGAGATACTCATGACATTGGTCGCGGAGGAAGTTGGTGAGGCCAGCGTTCTCAATCAATAAGTAGGAATCTTCATAAATCCCAGCTCTCCTCAAGAAGTCATCGGAAGGCCATTCACACGGCCGGACCTCCGCGGTGCGAGGCAAATTAAATTTGGGCTTCTGCTCTTCTTCCTTTTGTTTTTTCCTTAGAGCTTCGGCTCGACGAGCCCCTCAAAAATTTCTTCATTATTTGTGAAACAATCTAAAATTTTTAGTAACTTCAAATAAAAGTGAACCAACTTCAATAAAATTGATAGCAACAACTACCATAAGTGCCTAGAGCCTATATAAAGCATTAGAACTACTTGGAACCATATAAATTTGACACGCAAGCTCAAGAACATGGTCACCTATGCAGCACAAATTTGCAATGAATAAAGCACTAGAACAAAAACTAATTGGACCAATGGAGGAGTCACATACCAAGGAACAATCTCCCCAAGCAGTTTTGTGAGAGGTGCTTTGAGCATGGAGATCGAAAATCACTGCAACGGGGGCTGGAACTCGTGCTTGAGTTGGTTTTTCGTGTTTGTGTGAGGCAGAGGAAGAAGATGGGTGCAGGGATAAGTGGAGGAGGGCCACCGTGAGCCCACGAGGCAGGGGGCACGCCCAGGGGGTAGGGCGCGCCCTCCACCCTCGTAACCGGGTGGCAGCTCCCCCCGTGGTAATTATTGCACAGTAAATTCTCAAATAATCCCGAAAAAAATCTTATTAAATTGGCATGGCATTCTGAGGACTTTCATTTTTGGGATATTTTTATATTGCACGGATAAGTTAGGAAACAGACATAAAAATACTATTTTACTTTATTTCTACTAAATAATAGAAAATATAAAGAGGGTACAGAAGGTTGTGCTTCTAGTTTCATCCTTCTCGTGATCATCAAAATGAACCCACTAACAAGGTTGATCAAGTCTTGTTAACAAACTCATTCTGAATAATCGCGGAACCGGAGAAATTTCGAATGACACTAAGTTACCTCAACGGGGATATGAAAATCCTCAACAATAAGAATATCATTCTTTTTCTTGATAGTAGGGAGAGGAAATTCAAAACCTCCAAATATAATCGATGGAATTTTTCCAATAGAGCTGATACTATAAACTTGAGGTTGTTTCCTCGGAAAATGTACCGTGTGCTCATTGCCATTAACATGAAAAGTGACATTGCCTTTGGTGCAATCAATAACAGCCCCTGCAGTATTAAGGAAAGGTCTTCCAAGAATAATAGACATACTATCATCCTCGGGAATATCAAGAATAACAAAGTCCGTCAAAATAGTAACATTTGCAACCACAATAGGCACATCCTCACAAATACCGACAGGTATAGCAGTTGATTTATCAGCCATTTGCAAAGATATTTCAGTAGGTGTCAACTTATTCAAATCAAGTCTACGATATAAAGAGAGAGGCATAACACTAACACCGGCTCCAAGATCACATAAAGCAGTTTCAACATAATTTCTCTTAATGGAGCATGGTATAGTAGGTACTCCTGGATCTCCAAGTTTCTTTGGTATTCCACCCTTAAAAGTATAATTAGCAAGCATGGTGGAAATTTCAGCTTCAAGTATCTTTCTTTTATTAGTAATAATATCCTTCGTATACTTAGCATAAGGATTTGTTTTGAGCACATTAGTTAATCGCATACACAAAAAGATGGGTCTAATCATTTCAGCAAAGCGCTCAAAATTCTCATCATCCTTTTTCTTGGATGGTTTCGGAGGAAAGGGCATGGGTTTCTGAACCCATGGTTCCCTTTCTTTACCATGTTTCCTAGCAATGAAGTCTCTTTTATCATAACATTGATATTTTAATTGTGGGTTATCAAGATCAACAGCAGGTTCAACTTCTACATCATTATCGTTACTAGGTTGAGCATCAACATGAACATTATCATTAACGTTATTACTAGGTTCATGTTCATCATCTGATTGTGTTTTAGCATCAGAAATAGAGATATCATTTGGATTCTCAGGTGGTTTAGCAATAGGTTCACTAGAAGTTTGCAAAGTCCTATCATTTTTGTTTTTCTTCCTTTTAGAAGAACTAGGTACATCAATATTATTTCTCTAAGAATCTTGCTCGATTCTCTTAGGGTGGCCTTCAGGATACAAAGGTTCCTGAGTCATTCTACCAGTTCTAGTAGCCACTCTAACAACATAATCATTTTTCTTACTATTCATTTCATCGAGCACTTCTTTTTGAGCTTTAAGTACTTGTTCTACTTGAGTGGTAACCATAGAAGCATGTTTGATAACAAGTTTAAGTTCACCTCTAATATCAACCATATAATCACCCAAGTGTTTAATCATAAAAGTATTCTGTTTTAATTGTCTACCAAAATAAGCATTAAAGTCATCTTGCTTAAACATAAAATCATCAAACTCATCCAAGCACTGACTAGCAATTTTAGTAGGAGGGACTTCAGCTTTATCATATCTATAGAGAGAATTTACCTTTACTACATGTGTCGGGATATCGGGAGGTTCTTCAGTAAATAAGTAATTGAGATCATATACTTCTTCAACAGGTGGTAAATTAAGACCATGCATTTCTTCAATAGGAGGTAAATTCTTAACATCTTCTGCTTTAATACCATTTTCTTTCATAGATTTCTTTGCCTCTTGCATATCTTCGGGACTGAGAAATAGAACACCTCTCTTCTTTGGAGTTGGTTTAGGGATAGGCTCAGTAATTGGCTCTGGAACTGGCTCAGGAGGTGACTCAGGACGTGCCCAATTATTTTCATTTGCCAACATATTATTCAATAGAATTTCAGCTTCATCCGGTGTTCTTTCCCTGAAAAGAGAATCAGCACAACTATCTAGGAAATCTCTGGAAGCATCAGTTAGTCCATTATAAAAGATATCAAATATTTCAGGTTTCTTAAGAGGATGATTAGGCAAAGCATTAAGTAACTTGAGAAGCCTCCCCCAAGCTTGTGGGAGACTCTCTTCTTCAATTTGCACAAAATTGTATATTTCCCTCAAGGCAGCTTGTTTCTTATGAGCAGGGAAATATTTAGCAGAGAAGTAACAAATCATATCATAGGGACTTTGCACACAACCAGGATCAAGAGAATTAAACCATATCTTAGCATCACCCTTTAATGAGAACGGAAATATTTTGAGTAAATAAAGGTAGCACGATCTCTCATTATTAGTAAATAGGGCAACTATATCATTTAACTTAGTAAGATGTGCCACAAGAGTTTCATATTCGTAGCCATAAAAAGGATCAGATTCAACCAAAGTGATTATATCTGGATGAACAGAAAAATCATAATAATCCGTATCAGGAACACAAATAGGTGAAGTAGCGAAAGCAGGGTCGGGTCTCATTCTATCTCTAAAAGATTATTTACCCCATTTAACTAGCAACCTCTTAAGCTCATATCTATCCTGGCAAGCAAGAATAGCTGCAGAAGATTCTGCATCAAAAAGATAACCCTCGGGAATAGCAGGCATATTTTCATCATCACTAACATCATCGTATTCAGGTTCAATGATTTCTCTTTCTCTAGACCTAGCAATTTGCTCATCAAGAAATTCACCAAGGGGCATAGTAGTATCAAGCATAGAAGTAGTTTCATCATAAGTATCGTGCATAGTAGAAGTGGCATCATCAATAACATGCGACATATCAGAATGAATAGCAGTAATAGGTTTAGGTGTCGCAAGCTTACTTATAAAAGAAGGAGAATCTAGTGCAAGGCTAGATGGCAGTTCCTTACCTCCCCTCGTAGTTGAGGGCAAAATATTAGTTCGATCTTCTTTCAAGTTCTTCATAGTGTCCAGCAGATATAAATCCCAAGTGACTCAAAGAATAGAGCTATGCTCCCCGGCAACGGTGCCAGAAAAAGGTCTTGATAATCCACAAGTATAGGGGATCACAACAGTTTTCGAGGGTAGAGTATTCAACCCAAATTTATTGATTCGACACAAGGGGAGCCAAAGAATATTCTCAAGTATTAGCAGCTGAGTTGTCAATTCAACCACACCTGGTAACTTAGTATCTGTAGCAAAGTGTTTAATAGAAAAGTAATATGATAGTGGTGGTAATGGTAACAAAAGTAAAGACAACAAAAGTAATGTTTTTGGTATTTTGTAGTGATTGTAACAGTATCAACTGAAAAGTAAATAAGCGAGAACTAGTATATGGAAAACTCGTAGGCACTGGATTAGCGATGGATAATTATGCCGGATGCGGTTCGTCATGTAACAGTCATAAAGTAGGGTGACACAGAACTAGCTCCAGTTCATCAATGTAATGTAGTGATGTATTTCGTATGTAGTCATACGTGCTTATGGAAAAGAACTTGCGTGACATCTTTTGTTCTACCCTCCCGTGGCAGCGGGGTCCTATTGGAAACTAAGGGATATTAAGGCCTCCTTTTAATAGGGTACCGGAACAAAACATTAGCACATAGTGAATACATGAACTCCTCAAACTATGGTCATCACCGAGAGTGGTCCCGATTATTGTCACTTCGGGGTTGCCAGATCATAACACATAGTAGGTGACTATAGACTTGCAAGATAGGATCAAGAACACACATATATTCATGAAAACATAATAGGTTCATATCTGAAATCATGGCACTCGGGCCCTAGTGACAAGCATTAAGCATAGCAAAGTCATAGCAACATCAATCTCAGAACATAATGGATACTAGGGTTCAAACCCTAACAAAACTAACTCGATTGCATGATAAATCTCATCCAACCCATCACCGTCCAGCAAGCCTACGATGCAATTACTCACGCACGGTGTTGAGCATCATGAAATTGGTGATGGAGGATGGTTGATGATGACGACGGCGACGAACCCCCCTCTCCGGAGCCCCGAACGGACTCCAGACCAGCCATCCCGAGAGAGATTAGGGCTCGGCGGTGGCTCCGTATCGTAAAACGCGATGATTTCTTCTCCCTGATTTTTCTCCCCGAAAGCCAATATATGGAGTTGGAGTTGGCGTCAGAGGGCCACCAGGGGGGCCACGAGGTAGGGGGTGCCCAGGGGGGAGGGCGCGCCCCCACCCTCGTGAGCAGGGTGTGGGCCCCCTAGTCTTCATCTTTGGCGAGGATTTTTTATTGTTTTTTCTAAGGTGTTCTGTGGAGTTTCAGGTCATTCCGAGAACTTCTATTTTCTGCACATAAAACAACACCATAGCAATTCTGCTGAAAACAGCGTCAGTCCGGGTTAGTTCCATTCAAATCATACAAGTTAGAGTCCAAAACAAGGGCAAAAGTGTTTGGAAAAGTAGATACAACGGAGACATATCAGAACACCAGGGATATCAGATGGTTTCCATGCGGACACATCAATATTCGTTTGCAGGAAGGCAACGAGCGTGCTTTCCTATTTGTCATCGAGGGTGGCGCTGATAGTGAAAGTACCATCAACGCCAGCCAGCCCTGTCGAGAACTTTTTCACTTGTGGAGCAACAACCTTGGACCTCTTGTTGTTGGAACACTCCGGCACGTCGTCAACGGGTGTCGTGCACTTGGTGGGGGCAGGCTTCCTGGACTGTTTGCCGGAGGTCCTACAATCCTTCTTCTTTCCTTTACTTTCCTTGGCGGGAACTACCGCCGCCGTTGCCTCTGCTGCGACCGCGTCCCGGTACATGTTATCCAAACAAATGATGGCATCCTTCTCATCTGATGGGATGGTGATAACCCCTAGTGACCCATGCATCTTTAAGGTGTTGTAGGCATAGTGGGATGCTGCCATGAATTTAGCCAGAGCCGGGCGTCCAAGGATCCCATTGTATGGCAAGGGGAGATCGACTACGTCAAACACAATCTTCTCGGTCCGGTAGTTCAGTTCTCCCCCAAATGTTACCGGAAACGTGATCTTTCCCTTAGGATGACTCCTGCCAGGATTAACTCCTTGAAAAATGCCGCTAACCTATAGCTCTTCCTCTGCTATCTAAAGCTTGCTGATGACTGCTGGGGAAATCAGGTTCAGTCCGGCCCCGCCGTCCACCAGCATCTTAGTGACCTTGAGGTTGCGAATTGTTGGAGAAACCAACAATGGCAGGCACCCTACCGCAGTGGTACGGCTAGGATGATCCTCTTCGTCGAAGATGATGGGTGTACGGGACCATTTGAGTGGCTTCCGGGCCTCTGGCGTTGGTTCCATGGTATTTACTTCTCGCGCCCACCGCTTGAGCTGGTAGTGAGAGATGTGCAAAGATGCACCCCCATCAATGCACAGGGCGTCAGTGGCCTTCTGAAACACTTGCTCACTGGTTTCTTCTTCGTCCCCTCCATCAGTCTCATCATCATAGGCTTTCTTTACCCGACCCCTGGCGGGTTTTCCTTGGTTCCAAAAGGGCTTGTCGGGACGATTTACTTCACCACCTCGGCCCTTACTGCCAGCAATATTCTGACCCTTTTCGTTATCACGCTTCTCATACTCTGCTCTCTGTCTCTTGACTAACTGCTGAACCTGATAGCATTCTAGGAGGTCGTGGCCCTTTGTCCGATGGATCTTCCAGTGTGGCCCATCGCCCTTCCCGGCCTTCTCGGCAGCCGTACCTTCCCGGAAATTAGCGCACACGGCAACCTCCTTGCCAGAGTCCATAGCCTTGGCGATCTTGCCTGTACTTTGGGTGCCTGATCCTTCAACAGTCATCACTGCCTTATCCCTCCTCTTTTTGCTGCGCTTCTTGCTCTTTTTCTGACTAGTGGACTCATCATCATCCTCTGAATAAACATTGATGTAATCTTCCTCTCCGGGCAAGTTCCTTCCCTCCTCCATCCGAGCACACTTATCCACTAGGGTGTACAGCTCCTTCATAGTCTTGGGCAACCGCATGTTCATCCTAGAACAGATCCGACGGTTGCGCACATTGGACTGGAAGGCAGCTATCACAACTGCTGGATGGATATTTGGAATATTTCTATGAACTTTGCTGAATCTTTGTAAATACTTACAGAGGGTTTCTCCTTCCTTTTGTTGGAGAAGTTGTAGGTCGCTGGGACGGCCTGACTCTTGGTGGCCACTGGTGAAGGCACCAATGAACTCGTGGCACAGGTCTGCCTAGGACGAAATAGAGTTCTCCGGCAAGTGCATCAGCCAAGACCTCACATTGGACTTGAGGGCCAAAGGGAAGTAGTTGGTGAACACCTTCTCATCTCCTCCCCGGTAGCCTGAATAGCGATGGTGCAGATGCTCAGGAACTCTACTGGGTTCAGCCTCCCGTCGTACTTCTCAGGTATCTTTGGCTTGAACGTGCGAAGGGACAGCCAATTGACTTGCCGCGGCTCACGGGTGAAGTCAGGGCAGCCAACCTCGAAAGGTAGGGGCCCACCAATACCAAGCGCGGGCTCGCTGATGTTTGGGCTGTCGCATCCGTTGGTCCGGGGGAGGCCGTCGTGGCACTGCTCGACGATGTAGACGTCTCCTCTCCGCCTATCCTCTGGGGTTTGCCGTTGGCCTGGACGTGCTCGAGTGTCAGCTGAGGCCATCGAGACGTCGTCGGGGTCTTGATTTGGTCACGCTCGAGCTGGCTGCCATGGCAGGGACTGCACAGTGGGGACGGCTCCCTCCGTACGGGCAGCAGCATGAGCCATCACCGTCACTTGGGGAGGCCATGGCGGGTCAGCTTGTCGTGATCCCTAGGCTTCGGCGAAACCGAGCAGGCTTTGGATGGCGAAACCGAGCAGGCTTCGGCGAAACCGAGCAGGCCACTCGTCCATCTGCTCGGCCGCCGGAGGAAACCTCAGTAGCAGCTGAGCCTGCGCCATGGCCTCCGAGGCTGCGCTTGGCATAGACGATGATGAAGTCAATCGCGCCAACGCCCGGCTCATGACGGAGCCAGCGGCGGCAGAACTGCACCCCCGCTGTTGCGGTGCAACCACCTAGATGGCAGGGTGGTGCGGCCAAGGCGCTCGAGGGCTAGTACTCCATTGGGTGCAGCGGCTTGGTCGACTCGTCCGAGGGAAAGTGCACGCGCAGCGGTCGCGCCTATGGTAGGGGCGGCCAGAGGGTAGCGGTTCGCCCCAGACCAAGTGCCATCACTGTGGTTGTGCCCATCGGCGAGCGGAGTGTGGCCGTCGAGGTGTTGCTGATGCTGCTCTCCTGCGGTGCCTCATGCTCCTACGTCGGCTGTGGGGGAAGGGGTGGAGGTGCCGCCTGCTCCGATGACATCCCCAACAGCATTCGCATCCTCGCACGTCTCCGTGCCCCCCGCGGCGTTGGAGGCCATGGGCGACTGAGCGTTCGAGGTGGATGGATGAGCCAATGAAGCTGGTTTCTTCTTGAGCACCATGGTCGATGGCGCCGCCGAAGATGCACATGGCGATGAAGGTGACGCACTGGTCATGTCTTCAGGTTCGCACAAGTGAGCCCCGTACCTGGCGTGCCAAAGATGTTGTGGTAAACCACGGCCACCTATGGGACCAGGATGGCCCCTTGCTTGTTTGGCAGGGGAGAGTCTTCGTTGCACAAAGAGCAGACGAATGTGAGGCAGCACGGCAGAGATCACGGGGGCAGTTTTACCTAGGTTCAGGCCGCTGCAAGACGTAAAACCCTACTCCTGCTTTGGTGGATTGATGGTGGAAATGTGGTGGTGGAGTGTAGTAATCTTGCCCGACAAGGGTTGCCTCAGGGCGACAGCGACTATGTGCGTGTGGTGGTGCAGGATATCCAACTCTCTAACCTCCCAAACTGTTGCCATGGGCCTCCTTTTATAGGTTAAGGGGTCACCATAGCGGCAAATTAGTTATTATACACTAATAAGATAGAAAATAGTGCTATCATACCAAGCTCTGCAGGGTGATAGTGCACATTTAATGCATCACTTAATGTCACGTTGTTGGTTGCCGACAAGGCTTGCCGGGCTACCTTGCCAGCTCCATGCACGCTCGTCCGACACGTCATAGGACGGGTGTCATTCATGGGTTTTCTTGGTAGAAAGGGGCTACCATGTGGCGAATGGCTTTCACTTAATCACTCTGCGGCTTGACACTGCACTAATCGATGATGTGAGTCGTGGTGGAGTTCTTGGTGAGGTGTTTCAGCCTCCGCAAGCCCCAGCAGGCCATGCCGGAATGCCTTGGTCATTGTCAGGACCCCGACTCAATGCCACATCAATCTAGCATGTAACACCTCATATCACTTTGCGGCCTCATGCACGGTATCCCCACGGGTGTCGCCTTACCTTTCCCCGGGACCGTTTGAGCCTTTTGGCACACGTATATGATAGTGTCACTAGCATCCATATGATAAGGAGCCCGGGCTGACATGGCGAGTTGTAAACCCAAAGTGGCACAAACTTACAGGGACAGGCATCCATGACCCAGCATCGAACGTGTCGGTTATCAACGAGTGAATCCAGGCTGTAGCACTGGGCTAACAGGACTCTGGTGAACCGGGCTGTAGCGGGCTAACAGGACTCCGGTATTCATCGCGTGACATTTCCCCGAAGGGATAGACACAGGAACGAAGAAGGACACATGTCGTCCAGCCTAAGTGTTCCAGAGCAGTAGCACGCTACCAGGGCTCAGTGGAAGCACTAGGAGAACTTTCCCGGTAAGAGAGGCTACTAAGGATAAACAACTAGATAGTCAGATCCCACACATAGCAATACACATTACACGTACGCATAACATGCAAGTATGTGTTGTACAACATGGCATCACAACATAACTCAACAACTCACATATATAAAGGCTCAGAAGAGCCATCATAGCATTTATTGCAAACAGGGGTCAAAGGACCCATCATATAGAGCATACAAGCAACAAGCGGAAGCATTACATGTCTGAGTACAGACATCTACAAATGAAAAAGGCTAAAGAGCCTGACTATCTACAACATCCGATCAAGATCGTAGCTGAGGTACAAGCTACTCGTCGAAGTCCACGAGAACACTAGTAAGACCGAAGTCTCCGCTGCAAAAACATAAATAAAGCAACATGAGTACAAAGGTACTCAGCAAGACTTACATCAGATCCTATCATACATGCACTTGTATCAAGAAGGTAATGTGGGGTTTAGTTGCAGCAAGCCAGCTTTGACTCAGTGGCTATCCTGTTCTACGACTATGAGAAACTCTTGAGGTGATATGGCGCACACGAGTCCACTAATCACCACACAATACACTACTATGGATTCATCCCCGTCTCCCTATGAGAAGGCCATCCATAGCACTCACACTTGTCTTGAACATTTTAGAGTATCCACTTCAAGTTGTCTATGTACCATGTAAGCATCCAAGAAGTCCATAACCGCGGACCCGGCTATTCGAATAGATCATGTTAACCCTGTAGGGGTGTACTTCTTCACACACGCTCTCGCCACTTACCGCCATGTACACGTCATGTATCTCGGCAACCTTCAAGCGGAAGCCTGGCGAGGGTGTCGGCCACGACCTGACTAACCACACAAGACTCTAGCCCAGGTTTATCGCCTATTCGGGTTCCATCCGCAAGGAGATCCGGCCGGGGTGTCACTCACGGCCCCAAACGATGTGTGCAGGGTTCCCGAGCCCACCATCCGGGTGCCACTCGATACATCAGACCATGTGTGCCTAGTCTGTCCCAAGCCCACCCTGTCGGGTGCCACTTGGTAGAAAAATAGCACTACCTAGAAACACCAGAAACTAGTTGCGACTCTTGGACAGAGATCAAGTTGGTTAATAAGTCGAGAGGGGTCGAGTTACCGGAACCCAATGTGTGGTGGTATCGAGTCATTGGACAACATACATAGAACTTAGTACTTAAGGACGGTTCCAGTGAGACAACCCACCATGTACTCCTACATGGCCTCTCACCGCTACCTTTACCAAATCGTATTCACACACTTAACTCTCAGCATCAGAACATAGAACACTGCACTCCAATTCATTCCCAATGAATCAGACCTGACACAACTCTAAGCAATAGCAGGCATAGCATGGTAGGAACACAACATGGCTCAAACAACTCCTACACATGCTAGTGGGTTTCAACTATTTACTGTGGCAATGACAGGTCATGCAGAGGAATGGGTTCAACTACCGCAGCACAAAGTAGCAGATGAATCATTGTTGTCCTAATGCAATAACTGAGAGCAGGAGCGAGAGAGTAGGATTGTATCGGAATGAACAAGGGGGTTTGCTTGCCTGGTAGATCAACAGGGGGGCACTGCTCCTCAGACAGGTACTCTGGAACACTCTCCGGAGCAGAACCTATCGAGAAGGAACGGTGTTGGCAATCAATACTCAAGCATATGCAACAATATGATGCATGAACATGGCATGAAGATGTGATGTTGTTTGAGCTAATGCAACTAGCTGTTATTTGGATGGAGTCCATTTGAATCGAAGATTCAAATGCAACCCCAAGTTAAGCTCTTATATATGCCATTTACATGTTTTCACTTATACAGCATGTATAAGTTGGTTTGTCATGCATGAAACTAGGACAGATGGAAATATTGCATTTTTCTGATAATTTTTCATATATAACTTATTTCAATCTGAGCTACGGTTGAATTTCTATGAATTTTTGAAGTTTAAATCATTTTCTAGAATTTCCTGATTTAATTTAAATCCAGAAAATGAATAACTGCGTCAGCCTGACGTCGGCGTGACGTCAGCGGGTCAACGGCCGTGTCCAGGTCAAACCTGACCAGTGGGACCCATGTGTCAGTGACTGTGGCTAATCTTAATTAAATTAAACCTAAACTTGTTTAATTAACGGGGCTAATTAATTGTCAAGCTAATCTTAAACTAAAAATTAACAGGGCCGGGACCCACATGTCAGTGTCACAGGGGGGGATTAGTTAGCGGGGTTGACCCGGTCAATCCCGCCGGCGTTTAGCCGCCGGCGAGGCCGAACGCGGTGGAGGGCTCGGGATTGTCGCTCCGGCGACCATCCGGGCGGCGGAGACCATCTCCGAGGAGCTGGTGCTCGTGCGCATCCAGTGGGGCAGGGGGGATGAGCCGGGGAGGCCGGAGCTCGCCCGAGCAGAGCTCGCGGCGGCGGCAAGTGCTCGGGCTCGAGTGGCAGAGGGGCTGGAGGGCACGGGGAGGCCACCCGAGGGGCTCTGCAGCACCCTCGTGGCACCAGGAGCACGTTGGCGTGCTTGGTTGCGGGCTGCGGTGGCCAGGGCGACGGCGGTGACATGAACGGCGGCCAACTGGGCCGGCCAGGCCGCACAGGAACGGGCTGCACAGGGAGGTAACCGCCAGGTAAGTCTCTTCTCCCTTTTATTTTTCTTTTCTATTTTCTGACATTTGTTTGATTTAATAATAATACTAAATCATTTTATTTACTTATACCAATTTTTGTAGGAACTAGTAGTATTATTCCAGAGCTCCTCAACAAATGGCATAATTTTTGGATATATATTATATATATAACCAATATATATCCAATGCAAATAATTATGCATTAATTCCAAATGCCCAAAATAAATGCTTATGAGCTCCTAAAAATATTGGTTTCATTTTTATCTCTATCCAATATTTTTAGAGAGCAACATGAACATTTTCTTGGAACTTTTTGGAGCAATTTTTATTTGGGTCATTTTCAGAGATGATTCTGAGGGTTTCACAAATCCCTATTTCAAATTTAAATGGAATTTAAACATGATGCACACATGACTAGCTAGTCTAGGTCATACCAGAACTAGGGATGTGACAACTCGCCCCCACTTGAAAGAATCTCGTCCCGAGATTTAGGGGTCGACGGAAAGAAAGTGGGGTACTCCAGTCGAAGACGATCTTCTCGCTCCCAAGTAGCTTCTCTCTCGGAATGATGAGACCACTGAACCTTGAGAAACTTGATGTTCTGTCGTCGAGCGACATGCTCTGCTTGATCAAGAATGCGAACCGGGTACTCTCGGTATGTGAGGTTATCTTGGAGATCAAGCGTTTCTTGGTCCACTCCGCGGATCGGATCCGAGAAGCAACGCCTGAGTTGAGAGACGTGGAAGACATCATGAACTCTGGAAAGATGTGGGGGTAGTTCCAACTGGTAGGCAACCTCTCCTCGTTTAGCGAGAATGCGAAAAGGGCCAATGTAACGAGGAGCCAACTTGCCCTTGATACCGAAGCGATGGGTAGCCTTCAAAGGAGTGACTCGAAGGTAAGCTTTGTCGCCAATTTCATAAGTCATATCCTTATGATGGCGGTCATACTGACTCTTTTGATGAGACTAAGCTGTTTTCAAATTCTCTCAAATGATGCGAACTTGCTCTTCTGCCTCCTGGATCATGTCCGGTCCAAAAGAATTGTCTTTCACCGGTTTTTGACCAGTTCAAAGGTGTTCGACATCTTCGTCCATAGAGAATCTCAAAAGGAGCTTTCTTAAGACTGGATTGATAGCTATTGTTATAAGCAAACTTGGTGAAAGGAAGACATTTCTCCCAGTACATACCGAATGAGATAACGCAAGCTCTGAGCATGTCTTCGAGAATTTGGTTGACCCTTTCCACCTGACCACTCGACTGAGGGTGGAAAGCGGTATTGAAGGAAAGATGGGTTACCATGGCAGTTTGGAAACTCTCCCAGAAATGAGAAGTGAAAAGACTACCACAGTCTGAATTGATCTCTAGTGGAACACCATGAAGTGATACTATTCGAGGAATATATAAGTCAGCG
Source organism: Triticum aestivum (assembly GCF_018294505.1). NCBI lineage: Eukaryota > Viridiplantae > Streptophyta > Magnoliopsida > Poales > Poaceae > Triticum > Triticum aestivum. Next base: position 342,565,044 of record NC_057810.1, read on the forward strand.
AGCTGACTAGCAGTGATACTCTCTCGAACAGGTAGGAAGTGCGCCACTTTGGAGAGACGATCAATGACTACGAAGATAGCATTATTCCCTCTCTTGGTCCTGGGAAAGCCGGTGATGAAGTCCATACCAACTTTATCCCATTTCCATTCAGGAATAGCTAAAGGCTGAAGGGTGCCAGTAGGTCTTTGATGCTCTGCCTTAACGCGACGACAAACATCACAGTTAGCAACGAAGTCGGCGATTTCTCTCTTCATCCTAGCCCACCAGAACCTCTGGCGTAGGTCCTGATACATCTTAGTACTACCGGGATGAATCGCGAGAGGAGATTCATGCGCCTCCTTAAGAATCAATTTTCACAGATGTTGATTCTTGGGAACCACCAAACGATTCTCAAAGAAGACAACACCTCGATCGTCCATAGAGAAACATCCACCAACTCCCTTCTTAATGTTTCTCTTGATGCGTATAACACCCCTATCAAACTTCTGGTCAGTAATGATCTGATCCTCGAGGGTAGGTTTCGCCACCAAGGTAGAAAGGAATCTGTGAGGAGCAATGTGAAGGTTAAGCTTACCGAATTCCTCATGGAGAAGTGGTTGGCCCTGCTGCAACATGAGATTGTTGCAATAGGATTTACGACTTAGCGCATCAGCCATGACATTGGCTTTGCCAGGGGTGTAAGTAATCCCTAGATCATAGTCTGAGATCACTTCCAACCAATGTCTTTGCCTAAGGTTCAGATCCAGTTGGGTGAAGATATACTTGAGACTCTGGTGATCGGTGTAGATCTCGCAACGTTTACCAAGGAGGTAATGTCGCCAGGTCTTGAGTGCATAGACTACGGCTGCAAGCTCTAGATCATGTGTAGGATAATTCTCCTCATGTGGATGCAACTGTCGAGATGCATAGGCAATCACATGACGATCCTGCATAAGAATGCAACCTAGTCCCTGTCGTGAGGCATCGCAGTAGATAACAAAGTCCTTCATGAAATCCGGTGGCACAAGTATGGGAGCAGAAGTCAGGCGTCTTTTCAGTTCCTGAAAACTGTACTCACACTGTGGGGACCACTCAAACTTTTTATCTTTCTTGAGAAGTTACGTGAGAGGTTTAGCTACTTTGGAGAAGTTTTCAACAAAGCGACAACAATAGCTGGCTAGACCAAGGAAACTCCTAACTTGTTTGACTGTTTTAGGTGGAGTCCAATCGAGAACGGCCTTAACTCTCTCGGGATTGATAGCAATGCCCTTACCAGAGATTACGTGGCCTAGGTAGGTCACTTCTGGCAACCAAAATTCACACTTGGAGAACTTGGCATAAAGGCGGTGCTCTCTGAGTTTTTCTAACACAAGTCTAAGATGTTCGGCATGCTCTTCCTCGTTCTTTGAGTAAATAAGAATATCATCGAGGTAAACCATGACGAACTTATCTAAGTACTCCATGAAGATCGAGTTCATCAAACGGGAGAAAGTGGCTGGGGCGTTGGTTAGACCGAAAGACATGACGGTGTACTCGTACTGGCCATAACGAGTGACAAAGGCTGTCTTAGGGATGTCCCCGTTTCTGATCTTGATTTGGTGGTAGCCTAACCTCAAATCCATCTTGGAGAAGACTGAGGATCCAGCGAGCTGATCATATAGATCGTGATCCTGGGGAGCGGATACTTGTTCTTTATCGTGACCAAATTAACGGGACGATAATCTACAACCATCTGGTCCGTACCATCCTTCTTCTTGACGAAGAGGACGGGGCAAGCCCAAGGAGAAGAACTAGGACGGATGAAATCCTTTTGCAAGGACTCATCAAGTTGTTTCTTAAGCTCAACTAGTTCTAAAGGTGCCATCTTGTAAGGTCTCCTAGAAATTGGAGCGGTTCCTGGGATAAGATCTATGAAAAACTCTACATCTCGGTCAGGTGGAACACCTGGCAGTTCCTCTGGAAAGACATCCGGAAAGTCACGGACTACCGGGATATCTTCAATGTCTGGAAGAGGGCTGGCATTAAGAGAATAGAGCTGACGCTTTGCAAGTCTAGTGGAGACAGTGACTATCTTGCCAGATGGGTGTGTAAGCTGAACAGATCTTGTGTAACAATCAATCTTGGCATGATGAGCTGTCATCCAGTCCATACCCAAGATGATGATAATATCTGAGGACTTGAGGGCTACAAGTGATGCAAGGAATACAAGTCTATCAACAAGGATTTCATTACCATGGCTGATTCTGGTGGTCTGCCATCTAGACCCTGGGGTTTGGATTTCAAGCGGAGTTGGCATGTCACAAAATGACATGTCGTGCAAACGAGCATAGCCTTCAGAAATGAAGGAGTGAGATGCTCCAGTATCGAATAGAACCGATGCTGGGTGACAATTGACAAGGAGTGTACCAAGAACGACATCCGGATCATGCACACATCCACATTCAGTGGGAGCTGGCTTGGCACTGATCATCTTGCGTGATGGCTTACTAACACGGCCAACAGACTTCTCGGGCTGGGGTGGAGCATAACTAGTCTGAGAGCAGTCACGTGCATAGTGTCATGGCTTCCTGCATGTGAAGCAAGTCCCTGCGGTTGGAGTGGACCCGCACTGACAAGCGGTCTACCAATAGGCCTGGGTGGAACATATGACTGAGCTGGGGGAGGCGTCACATAAGCTGGCCTCGGTGAATATCTGGAAGGAAGAGCGGAGTTTGGAACCAAAATCCGACACTTGTGGGAACTAGAACCGGAGGAAGATCCCAAATCACGGGTGTGCTTACGAGACTCCTCGTAAGTGAGCTGAGTTGTCTCTGCATTAATGGCCTTTTTCACAAGAGCCTGGAATGTATCACAATGATGCAGGTGGAGATCACGACGCAACTTGGGGTTGAGACCCTTCCGGAACCTAGCCTGCTTCTTGACGTCCGTGGACACTTCTTCGGTGGCATAGCAGGCGAGGTTCTCAAACTCTCTACTGTAAGCATCAACAGCCATCTTACTCTGGGTGAAACTATAGAACTCTTCTCTCTTGCGATCGATGAGGGCCTCAGGAATGTGATGCTCGCAAAAAGCCTCAATCAAATCCCTCCAGGTAGGAATCTGCCCAGCTGGAAGCATAGCCTCATAGTTCTGCCACCAAAGACTAGCAGGACCTTCCAGGTGGTATGTGGCATAGGTGACCTTGTCATCTTCAGCTACGTTCGCGGAACGCAACTTATGAGTGATGCTACGGAGCCAGTCATCTGCATCGAGTGGCTCGATGGAATGATGAAAGGTAGGTGGGTGCAGGCGAATGAAGTCATGAATGGTTAAAGACCCTTTGAACTGATGTGCGGTGTTCTCCTCGATACGTCCCAACAAGCGATTAGACACACGCTTGTTCCTATCCATCTCTAGCATGAACTCTGTCAACGAAGGCTGGTCGGGAGGATCCTCATCCCTATCATCTCTGTGGTTCTGGCTACGAGCAACAGAACTTCGCTTAGCTGATGACATCTTGAGAAACGAAACCAAGGACGGAATCACCATCATCACCAGGCTATAGAATGTTGGACAAGGAAATTAGTATCTCTCGAACTCCTAGGGCATTTCCGGCAGCATAACGGCAGTAAAATGCTCAAAATGAGACATCCTGCCAAAAATGGGGTAGTAACATACTCATCATCATCACTCAAGGTTCTAAGATAGTACTAAGCAGACTACACCGGAAGTACTTGAAACTGGGGTATGACTCTGATCAACCAATCCTATGGGACTACAGAGTAGTAACACGTGATCCTGACAGACGGAAGAGAAGCCTAGTTCCTTAACCCCATTAGGAAAGATAGGATGACTCAGATCAGAAGGCCATGAGGTATAAGGAGTAAAAAGAGCCCAACGTTCCTTCCCACAATCAATTCCCTTACATAACTAGAGAATTTCTAGACTCAACTTCGACCAGTTTGGCTTGGTAATCCTACAGGCAGTCAGGCTCTGATACCAAAGCTGTCAGGACCCCGACTCAATGCCACATCGATCTAGCATGTAACACCTCATATCACTTTGCGGCCTCACGCACGGTATCCCCACGGGTGTCGCCTTAACTTTGCCCGGGGCTGTTTGCGCCTTTTGGCACATGTATATGATAGTGTCGCTAGCATCCATATGATAAGGAGCCCGGGCTGACATGGCTAGTCGTAAACCCAAAGTGGCACAAACTTACAAGGGCAGGCATCCATGACCCAGCATCAAACGTGTCGGTCATCAGCGAGTGAATCCAGGCTCTAGCACTGGGCTAACAGGACTCCGGTGAACCGGGCTGTAGCGGGCTAACAGGACTCCGGTATTCATTGCGTGACATTTCCCCGAAGGGACAGACATAGGAACGAAGAAGGACACATGCCGGCCAGCCTAAGTGTCCCGGAGCAGTAGCACGCTACCAGGGCTCAGTGGAAGCACTAGGAGACATTTCCCGGTAAGAGAGGCTACTAACGATAAACAACTAGATAGTCAGATCCCAGACATAGCAATACACATTACACGTACGCATAACATGCAAGTATGTGTTGTACAACATGGCATCACAGCATAACTCAACAACTCACATAGATAAAGGCTCAGAAGAAGTCCCATCATACAGAGCATACAAGCAACAAGCGTAAGCATTACATGTCTGAGTACAGACATCTACAAATGAAAAAGGCTAAAGAGCCTGACTATCTACAACATCTGATCAAGATCGTAGCTGAGGTACAAGCTACTCGTCGAAGTCCACGAGAACACTAGTAAGACCGAAGTCTCCGCTGCAAAAACGTAAATAAAGCAACATGAGTACAAAGGTACTCAGCAAGACTTACATCAGATCCTATCATACATGCACTTGTATCAAGAAGGTAATGTGGGGTTTAGTTGCAGCAAGCCAGCTTTGACTCAGTGGCTATCCTGTTCTACGACTACGAGAAACTCTTGAGGTTATATGGCGCACACGAGTCCACTAATCACCACACAATACACTACTATGGATTCATCCCCGTCTCCCTACGAGAAGGCCAACCATAGCACTCACACTTGTCTTGAAAATTTTAGAGTATCCACTTCAAGTTGTCTATGTACCATGTAAGCATCCAAGAAGTCCATAATCGCGGACCCGGCTATTCGAATAGATCATGTTAACCCTGCAGGGGTGTACTTCTTCACACACGCTCTCGCCACTTACCGCCATGTACACGTCATGTATCTCGGCAACCTTCAAGCGGAAGCCTGGCGAGGGTGTCGACCACGACCTGACTAACCACACAAGACTCTAGCCCAGGTTTATCACCTATTCGGGTTCCATCCGCAAGGAGATCCGGCCGGGGTGTCGCTCACGGCCCCAAACGACGTGTGCAGGGTTCCCAAGCCCACCATTCGGGTGCCACTCGATGCACCAGGCCACGTGTGCCTAGTCTGTCCCAAGCACACCCTGCCGGGTGCCACTTGGTAGGAAAATAACACTACCTACAAACACCAGAAACTAGTTGCGACTCCTGGACAGAGATCAAGTTGGTTAATAAGTCGAGAGGAGTCGAGTTACCGGAACCCAATGTGTGGTAGTATCGAGTCATTGGACAACATACATAGAATTCAGTACTTAAGGACGGTTCCAGTGAGACAACCCACCATGTCCTCCTACATGGCCTCTCACCGCTACCTTTACCAAATCGTATTCACACACTTAACTCTCAGCATCAGAACATAGAACACTACACTCCAATTCATTCCCAATGAATCAGACCTGACACAACTCTAAGCAATAGCAGGCATAGCATGGTAGGAACACAACATGGCTCAAACAACTCGTACACATGCTAGTGGGTTTCAACTATTTACTGTGGCAATGACAGGTCATGCAGAGGAATGGGTTCAACTACCGCAGCACAAAGTAGCAGATGAATCGTTGTTGTCCTAGTGCAATAACTGAGAGCAGGAGCGAGAGAGTAGGATTGTATCGGAATGAACAAGGGGGTTTGCTTGCCTGGTAGATCAACAGGGGGGCACTGCTCCTCAGACGGGTACTCTGGAACACTCTCCGGAGCAGAACCTATCGAGAAGGAACGGTGTCGGCAATCAATACTCAAGCATATGCAACAATATGATGCATGAACATGGCATGAAGATGTGATGCTGTTTGAGCTAATGCAACTAGCTGTTATTTGGATGGAGTCCATTTGAACCGAAGATTCAAATGCAACTCCAAGTTAAGCTCTTATATATGCCATTTACATGTTTTCACTTATACAACATGTATAAGTTGGTTTGTCATGCATGAAACTAGTACAGATGGAAAGATTGCATTTTTCTGATAATTTTTCATATATAACTTATTTAAATCTGAGCTACGGTTGAATTTCTATGAATTTTTGAAGTTTAAATCATTTTCTGGAATTTCCTGATTTAATTTAAATCAAGAAAATGAATAACTGCGCCAGCCTGACGTCAGCGTGACGTCAGCGGGTCAATGGCCAGGTCCAGGTCAAACCTGACCAGTGGGACCCATGTGTCAGTGACTGTGGCTAATCTTAATTAAATTAAACCTAAACTTGTTTAATTAATGAGGCTAATTAATTGTCAAGCTAATCTTAAACTAAAAATTAATAGGGCCGGGACCCACATGTCAGTGTCACAGGGGGGATTAGTTAGCGGGGTTGACCCGGTCAATCCCGCCGGCGTTTAGCCGCCGGCGAGGCCGAACGCGGCGGAGGGCTCGGGATTGTCGCTCCGGCGACCATCCGGGCGGCGGAGACCATCTCCGAGGAGCTGGTGCTCGCGCGCATCTAGTGGGGCAGGGGGACAAGCCGGGGAGGCCGGAGCTCGCCAGAGCAGAGCTCGTGGCGGCGGCCGGAGCTCGGGCTCGAGCGGCAGAGGGGCTGGAGGGCATGGGGAGGCCACCCGAGGGGCTCTGCAGCACCCTCGTGCACCAGGAGCACGTTGGCGCGCTTGGTTGCAGGCTGCGGTGGCCAGGGCAACGGCGGCGACATGAACGGCAGCGAGGAGCTACGGCCATGGCGGGGAAAGGGGCTACGGTGCGAGAACGGAGGAGTGGGAGAGGGGAACGGAGCAGAAGCTCACAACGGACTCGACGGGCTTGTCGGCGAGCTCGGGGATGCGCTGAAGACGGCGGGGCGGCGAAGACGATCTCCGGCAACCGGAGGCGAAGATGGCGACGGCGACGGCTCCACGGGGCGCTCCGGCTTGCGTGGCTCGGCGGAGAGCTTCAGGACGAGGAGACGGAGCTCCTGCGCGTACCAGAGAGGCGAGGGGGAGGCGGTGGCTACAGTAACGGCGAGCAGTGGCGACGGTGGTGTCACATCCCTAGTTCTGGCCTGTCCTATGCCTGCTTCCATCTGAGCATCATGTTTAAATTTTTTGAAACCTGAACTGAGGAATTCAGAAGCCTCAAAACCCTAAATAAAAGAGGGGCAAAAACCCTAGAAATCTCATTCATTGCTCCAAAGTGCTCTTCTTAAATGTTTGATAATTTTTGGTAAGGGTTCTGGTCCCAACCAAAATATTGAACATTTTTAAGGATTTATTTTTGGGACTTTGGATTTAATTCATTAGCTATTTGAATTTGAATTATATTCATATAATTAGAATATAATTTCAAATACCCCTGAAATATTTTATAAGCTTTTGGAAAAGTCCATCTAGCAATATAAAATATTCAGAGGAGCTTTGGCATTGTTTGAATTATTATTTTTTAATTCAAAACAGTGGCAAAAGAATTAAATAAAAGAAAAACAGAACAGAAATAAAAGACAGAGAGAGAGAAGGAAGTTACCTGTCAGCCCACCCGGCCCAAACCTACCTGGCGGCCTAGCTGGCAGGCCCAGCCCACCTCCTCCTCCCTGTCGCCTTCCTCCTCGCGCCAGTAGGCAGAGGAGGGACTCGGCGCACGCGCCCGAGCTCGCCACACCACCACCCTGCTCGTCTGCATCGCCTGGACACCGCGACGCCTCGCGTCATCCTCTCGGCGCTGCCCCGACCCCTGGAACCCCCTCGACCTCTCCCATCGCCTCTCCCCTTCCCCGTCCCTCTCGCACACAACCGGCCGAGCGCCACCGTCGCTGACCCTCGCTGCCCTCGCGGCCACCGCCACCCCCTCTCCTCCCCGACGCGCCCCCGAGCTCTGCAGTGCCTCCCTCGACCTCTCCGTTGGCTCACGCGACCGGAGAAGCCCCGAAGCGCCGTCCCGACGCTTTTCCCCTCCTCGGCCACCGAGGACCGCCGCTGTCGATTCGCCGCCTCCGACGCCTCCCCGAGGCCGCTGAGATCACCTACGACCCCGCCGTGAGCTCCTCTTCTCTTCCCCTCACTCCGCACACTTGATTTCGTCCCCTAGCTCCATCTTCCACCACGGCCGAAGCTCGCCGCCGCCAAACCTCGTCGCCGACCACTTTTCCGGCCACCCCAGCACCTATCACCGCCACCACTAGATGCGCGCCACTGTGCGCGTTCGAATGCAACAAACCACGGCCGAAACGATGCCATGTGGCTCGTTTCCGAGCCTCCGCCGCATCTGGACTCGCCGGCGGCTAAACGCCGGCGACTGCTGACCCGATGACCGGCGTGGGTTGACCCCACTGCCCGGTTTGACCCCCCCTCTCTCTCACTGACATGCGGGCCCCGCCCGGCTAATTAAGTTAGGTTAGTATTAACTAAGCTAGGTTAGTTTAGTTAGACACTGACACTCGGGACCCACCGGTCAGGGGTTGACCGGACTGTGCCACGTTGACCTGCTGACGTCATCATGACATCAGGCTGACGCATTAATGAATTACTGGAATTATTAATATTCAGGAAATTCCAGAAAATGCCTAAAACTTCTAAAATTCATAGAAATTCAACCGTAACTCCAAATTAAATAATTTATATATGAAAAATTATCAGAAAAATTCAAGGAATCCATCTGTACCATTTTCATGCATGTTAGAACAACTTATAGCTGCTGCATAGCACAAATCAATTAAATGGCATTTGAATAATCACATATGGAGTTTGAATTTGAATCTTGTATTCAAACCAACTCCATTTAACTTGCTGCTAGTTGCATTAGCTCAAAACACATTCATATTGCCATGTCATAGCATGCATCATATTGTGCATTGCATTGATCATGTTTCTTCTGTGTTTGCCGGTGTTGTTCCCCCTCGATAAATGCTGTACCGATGATGTGATCGTTGACACTGATGAAGAGCTATGTTATCTTCAGAAGTGCCAGGCAAGCAAAACCCCCTTGTTCATTCCGATAAAATCCCACTCTCTCGCTCCTGCTCTCTTTTACTGCATTAGGACAACAACGATATATTTGTTACTTGCTGCGGTAGCTGAACCCCTTTATCCTCTGCATGACCTGTCATTGCCACAGTAAATAGATGAAACCCACTAGCATGAGTAGGAGTTGTTTGAGCCCTGTTGTGCCTACTCATTCATGCTTGTTTGTCATGCCTGCTACTGCTTAGAGTTGTGTCAGGTCTGATTCATCGGGGATGAATCAGAGGCGTGTGAACATGTCCCAATGTGTGTGAGCTAAGTGTGTGAACACGATTTGGTAAAGGTAGCGGTGAGAGGCCATGTAGGAGTACATGGTGGGTTGTCTCATTGCAGCCGTTCTCAGGAACTGAGTTCTGTGTTTGTGATCCATGACCAGCTACTACCACACATTGGAATGCTTAAGTGCCCCTCTCGACTTATTAATCAACATGATCTCTGTCGAGGAGTTGCAACTAGTTTCTGGTGTTTGTAGGTAGTGTTAGTAGTCTACCAAGTGGCACCCGGTACAGGTGGGCTTGGGACAGACTAGGCACAGTGGCACGGTGTACCAAGTGGCACCCGGTTGGTGGGCTTGGGAACCCTGCTCACATCGTTTGGGGCCGTAAGCGACACCCCGGCCGGATCTCCTTGCGGATGGAACCCGAATAGGCGATAAACCTGGACTAGAGACTTGTTCGGTTAGTCAGGTCGTGGCCGACTCCCTCGCCCGGCTTCCGCTTGAAGGTTGCCGAGGTACATGACGTGTACAGGGCGGTAAGTGGCGAGAGCGTGTGTGAAGAAGTACACCCCTGCAGGGTTATCGTCATCTATTCGAATAGCCGGATTCCTCGGATATGGAAACTTGGACCCCTTGTACAGTTCATAGACAATTGAAAGTGGATACTCTAAAATACGCAAGATAAGCGTGAGTGCTATGGATGGCCTTCTCGTAGGGAGACGGGAGTGGATCCATAGTGGTGTATTGATATGGTGAATATGTGGACTCGTGTGCGCCACCTCAAAAGAGTTACTTGCGGTCGTAGTTCAGGATAGCCACCGAGTCAAAGCTGGCTTGCTGCAGTTAAACTCCACCACCCCTTTGTTGATAATGATGCATATGTAGATAGTTCTGATGTAAGTCTTGCTGGGTACATTTGTACTCACGTTTGCCTATTTTATGTTTTTTGCAGAGAGACTTCAGTCTCACTAGTAATTCCGCGTGGTCTTTGACGTTTAGCTTGTTACCTCAGCTACGATCTTGTGCCCTCGGCAGGATCTGGTAGATAGTCAGGCTTCTCAGCCTTTTTCATTTATAGTTGTCTGTACTCAGACATGTTAAGCTTCCGCATGTGCTTTGACTTGTATGCTCTGATTGTTGGGTCATGAGACTCATGTTTGTAATATCTCGCTCCTCGGAGCCTATTGATAAATTACTGAGTCGTAGAGTCATTTTGTGATGCCATGTTGTATTGCACATATCGAGCATATTGTGTGTGTGTTATTGAAATGCTTGGTATGTGTGGGATCTGACTATCTAGTTGTTTATCTTTAGTAGCCTCTCTTACCGGGAAATGTCTCCTAGTGTTTCCACCGAGCCATGGTAGCTTGCTACTGCTCCGGAACACTTAGGCTGGCCGGCATGTGTCCTTCTTCGTTCCTGTGTCTGTCCCTTCGGGGAAATGTCACGCGATGAATACTGGAGTCCTGTTAGCCCGCTACAGCCCGGTTCACCGGAGTCCTGCTAGCCCAGTGCTACAGCCTGGTTTCACTCGCTGATGACCGACACGTTCGATGCTGGGTCATGGATGCCTGTCCCTGTAAGTCTGTGCCACTTTGGGTTTACGACTAGCCATGTCAGCCCGGGCTCCTTATCATATGGATGCTAGCGACACTGTCATATACGTGTGCCAAAAGGCGCAAACGGTCCCGGGTTAAGGTAAGGCGACACCCGTGGGAATACCGTGCGTGAGGCCGCAAAGTGATATGAGGTGTTACATGCTAGATCGATGTGGCATTGAGTCGGGGTCCTGACAGCGTTGGTATCAGAGCTTGACTGCCTGTAGGATTACCAAGCCAAACTGGTCGAAGTTGAGTCTAGAAATTCTTTAGTTATATAAGGGAATTGATTGTGGGATGGAACGTAAGGCTCTTTTACTCCTTATACCTTATGCCTTCTGATCTGAGTCATCTTATCTTTCCTACAGGGATTAAGAACTAGGCTATCTTTTCTTTCTATCAGGATCACGTGTTACTAATCCGTAGACTTATAGATTGTTGGACTTAAGCCTCGTTTCAGTTCCTACTACTTCCGTACGTTAACTGTTGATCTCGAAACCTTGATATTGTGCTTCTGAGTGGTTATGTCACCATTTTTGTGAATGTCTCAAATCTTTCTGAGCATTTACAGCCGTTATGCTGTCCGAGTCATCCCAGGTTTCTAAATAATCTGATGCATTTGCAAAATCCTTTCCCTCTGGTTTTCGATGTTCCTTTATGCCAGCTCAATCACACTAATCGGTGAGTTGAGGTACTTTATTGCCTTGACATATATGTTGGAGCTGGTATTATGACCCTAGGTGTCTTAGGGGATCACCTAGTAATCTAGCAACGTTTTGTGTTCCCAGTGTGAGATTCTGGCCTTTATTCTCGAAAGCATTCCGTTATGCTACTTAGTAATAGGTATTCTGTTCCTGGGTTCTTGAACCCGAGATTCATCCTACTTACATCATGTTGATAGTGTTGCTAGTGCCTTTAGGATATTAGTAACCTTTGCGATAGTCCTTGAAGTCCGTGGTATCTTCTTCTTCCAAATACCATGAACTACTTATGGCAGAAGTTCCTCGTTGAACTGAAATATCACAACAGGATTATTCTTGAGGAGTTCTCCATTCATAAATCGTGACTCTGCCAGTTCTACCTTTCTGCATGGGTTATCCGGAAGAAATATGTTGAACTTGGTTCAACATGCTAATCCATGCATCCACAACTCAGAAAATTGTATGTTCCTTGAGTTGTCCCTTTTTAGTTGTCTACTGACCTTCGTCTATCAATTGATAGTCAGGAGTATGCGTGCGTTCGTTTATCGATGCCTATTACCCTTGTGGTCCGTCAAGCCATTCTGTCCTGAATGACTAGGAGAAACAAACTCCAGTACCTCTTCCCTATCCAGGATTGGGTCAAAGAAGTTGTGCTCCGCAGATCAAATTGCTAATCCAGCTTTTGTTCTGCTCTACCTTGGAGTATTACATATTTTATATCGAGATTGTTATAGGAATTGCACACCATCCTATGAACTCTTGGTACAGTGATACTTCTTGCCATCATTAGTCATTCCTCGGTCTTCGTGTTGATGCAACCGGAATACCGACAAATGAATTGTGATGTGTGAAATCAATACGCCTAGCAACCTCATTGCTGGGTATTTAAAGGACAATAATTTCATTCTTAGTGTGTTGGTTATTGATTCATCATTCTAAGACTGATCGTGCTACCTAGTCCATTCACCTGGTTCACTCCTCGATCGATGAGTTAGGATTATTTCAAATCCTTGCTCTATTGATCATATCGTCTTGCCCTGAAAAGCAAGATTGTTCTCGAGCTTAGTAACATATCGGTGGTTCGTGATTTCCGAAGATCTTCTCGGAAGTATTACCAGGTTGTCACCTGACCGCTATGTTGAGCTCGTGATCAAGTTGGTTTCTTGTGAACCACCTTCTCTCCAAGAATCGGTGTCAGATATCCCTGAGCTAGTTGGTTAAGCTAAACGACAACTTGGAGGGTTGGAAGATAAAAGCTTGCCTGACTTAGTTCGTTCCAAAGGGATATTCTTGTGTAGTGTGTGTTGAAGAAAGATGATATCTTCATCGATTGGTCCCTGTGATCAGTTGCTGGACCTATCGTCTTATCAATCCTTTGATTTGAGTGTGGGCTATCGTCAAATCAAGTCAGAATCAACGATGTTCGTAATGTTGTCTTCCTCGTGGTTGATCCCTCGAGCATACACCATTATATCTTTTGGGTCTGACCAATGCTATCACCGTGTTCACACGATGGTGGAAGTCCAGTGATATGGAAATTCGGATGAGTTGTTGTTGAGTCCATTGACAACATCCTTATCTCCTCCATGATGTTGTTGAACATTAAGTTAGTGTTGGAAACTTTTGAAAGCATTTTCTTCATGCTAGCTCATGAAGTACTTGTTTGATGAAAGGAGTGACTTCCTTTGATTCACGTGCATTTTGATGTAAGCTACCGTCGTGAATTCGAGAAAGTTTGTTTTTGCTCCTTTGGAATCATCCCAAGTCGGTCATGCACGTGCGAAGAATTCTGTGGTCTGTTAGACTGATCATCTTCATTCCATATGTATATCCTAGCACACCAAGCCACTGACTGATTTGTTCAAGGAGAAGGAGTATCTTCATAAGAGCTAATCCGGACTTATGAAAGAACTTCGATATCCTCGCTGATGGTTCCCAACCAGAACTCGGTAGTGGTTTATTGTAAGACTACCATGTGATCATGTTTGTCTGAGGCAGCATGTTCACACATGTGTAGCAGAACCAGCTCATGTTTTGGAGCTTGCTATTGTAGTTCATTTCCCAAGAATCTCGCAACGTCATCTCGTCGATTTGTGTTGCAAACTTTCATTTTCTTCCTAGACTCGATGAGTCTGGAATATCCTGACACCAACCAGATCTGAATCTCAGGCAGATATGATGGTTGGAACATTTCCCAAGAACTATAATATTGGTCCCTCGATAACCGGTAAAGTGGATGTCGTGGCCAACACACCCAGCCGGAAGACCTATCATTGTAGTATCTTGTTTGAGGAAGTTGGCCACCTCCCCATAAGGATTTCGTAGGATTTACCTCCGTAACTGTTCCTTATGGATTCTATTGCTCCCGAAGTCCGACCTTTACTTGATATTCTAGTTATCAAACCATATCTATGATTGGGTTACACTAGCACGTCAAGGAGAACATTAGAAGCGGAGTGCTAAATGTCTCTCGGTCGATCATCCAGATTTTATTCCTTGGCTTCGCTAAGGTGAAATCTGAGAAGGTATTATCTTCCTTTGCATCTGCATCCTCCATCACCATTCATCATGGTAGGAAGTTGTGTTGCCAGGATCCTTGACACGGATGTTGGTAAAACCTTGATGAATATGGAAATGCTCAAGTTCTTGAGAGCACGCACAAGTGCTAGGTGTTATCATCGGCACTAACTGGGTTTGCTCTCAGGTTCCTCGGCAATGCTATGATCTTTTCAAACAGTGAATTCACTCTCTATTGTTGGGTTCTTTCCTAGTTACCAGAATCATTCCCAGCATTTGCATTTTGTTCCCAGCTTGCACCATCAATGTGCCATTCTACCACGGGTCTCTTCCATCTCCGGTGATGAGGAAATTCATCCATTACGTTGTCTTCAACAAGGTAATCCACATCATCCAAGTCCGAGTATGCCATTCTACCGACCCCCGCCAATCGATTGCTGTGATTTGCCTTAGGCTGATATAGAGAGTCTCAATGATCTTTATATCAAAGGTAATTCTTTTTGCCACTTAAGATAATAATCTACGAATCACCCTCCTCCAGGATGTTTCGTCGTGGTATCATGGCAACTCAACTCCTCGCTACATTGACAACCGATCACCACATTCTTAAGTCTGGAATTGTTGTCTACCTAGTGAACCTCGTCATCTGCTCCACTCCATTTCCTCAGATGTATGCTTCGTGTCTCAGCTCGAGAGATGTGACAATGTCTCATCCCATGAGTTGATCCTGAGTTGTTCGGTCTTCGAGAAGATCGATCCTTCTAGAGTTCTCCTTTCCTCTTCATGTCATGTTGACAGGATTTCTCAGAGCAAGACTTCAAGACAATGATGGTGATCGAATCAACGTTCCTATGAAGTGCAACCCGGATCGTGAAGATTGTGCTAGTTTGCGTTCCCCTTCATCTTACCATACGCTTGAATCTCGGGACGAGATTTTTGTTTAGTGGGGGTGAGTTGTCACATCCCTAGTTCTGGCCTGTCCTATGCCTGCTTCCATCTGAGCATCATGTTTAAATTTTTTGAAACCTGAACTGAGGAATTCAGAAGCCTCAAAACCCTAAATAAAAGAGGGGCAAAAACCCTAGAAATCTCATTCATTGCTCCAAAGTGCTCTTCTTAAATGTTTGATAATTTTTGGTAAGGGTTCTGGTCCCAACCAAAATATTGAACATTTTTAAGGATTTATTTTTGGGACTTTGGATTTAATTCATTAGCTATTTGAATTTGAATTATATTCATATAATTAGAATATAATTTCAAATACCCCTGAAATATTTTATAAGCTTTTGGAAAAGTCCATCTAGCAATATAAAATATTCAGAGCAGCTTTGGCATTGTTTGAATTATTATTTTTTAATTCAAAACAGTGGCAAAAGAATTAAATAAAAGAAAAACAGAACAGAAATAAAAGACAGAGAGAGAGAAGGAAGTTACCTGTCAGCCCACCCGGCCCAAACCTACCTGGCGGCCTAGCTGGCAGGCCCAGCCCACCTCCTCCTCCCTGTCGCCTTCCTCCTCGCGCCAGTAGGCAGAGGAGGGACTCGGCGCACGCGCCCGAGCTCGCCACGCCACCACCCTGCTCGTCTGCATCGCCTGGACACCGCGACGCCTCGCGTCATCCTCTCGGCGCTGCCCCGACCCCTGGAACCCCCTCGACCTCTCCCATCGCCTCTCCCCTTCCCCGTCCCTCTCGCACACAACCGGCCGAGCGCCACCGTCGCTGACCCTCGCTGCCCTCGCGGCCACCGCCACCCCCTCTCCTCCCCGACGCGCCCCCGAGCTCTGCAGTGCCTCCCTCGACCTCTCCGTTGGCTCATGCGACCGGAGAAGCCCCGAAGCGCCGTCCCGACGCTTTTCCCCTCCTCGGCCACCGAGGACCGCCGCTGTCGATTCGCCGCCTCCGACGCCTCCCCGAGGCCGCTGAGATCACCTACGACCCCGCCATGAGCTCCTCTTCTCTTCCCCTCACTCCGCGCACTTGATTTCGTCCCCTAGCTCCATCTTCCACCACGGCC
Organism: Triticum aestivum; assembly: GCF_018294505.1. Taxonomy (NCBI): domain Eukaryota; kingdom Viridiplantae; phylum Streptophyta; class Magnoliopsida; order Poales; family Poaceae; genus Triticum; species Triticum aestivum. The sequence continues at coordinate 342,581,362 of NC_057810.1, forward strand.
GAAGCTCGCCGCCGCCAAACCTCGTCGCCAACCACTTTTCCGGCCACCCCAGCACCTATCACCGCCACCACTAGATGCGCGCCACTGCGCGCGTTCGAATGCAACAAACCACGGCCGAAACGATGCCATGTGGCTCGTTTCCGAGCCTCCGCCGCGTCTGGACTCGCCGGCGGCTAAACGCCGGCGACCGCTGACCCGATGACCGGCGTGGGTTGACCCCACTGCCCGGTTTGACCCCCCCTCTCTCTCACTGACATGCGGGCCCCGCCCGGCTAATTAAGTTAGGTTAGTATTAACTAAGCTAGGTTAGTTTAGTTAGACACTGACACTCGGGACCCACCGGTCAGGGGTTGACCGGACTGTGCCACGTTGACCTGCTGACGTCATCATGACATCAGGCTGACGCATTAATGAATTACTGGAATTATTAATATTCAGGAAATTCCAGAAAATGCCTAAAACTTCTAAAATTCATAGAAATTCAACCGTAACTCCAAATTAAATAATTTATATATGAAAAATTATCAGAAAAATTCAAGGAATCCATCTGTACCATTTTCATGCATGTTAAAACAACTTATAGCTGCTGTATAGCACAAATCAATTAAATGGCATTTGAATAATCACATATGGAGTTTGAATTTGAATCTTGTATTCAAACCAACTCCATTTAACTTGCTGCTAGTTGCATTAGCTCAAAACACATTCATATTGCCATGTCATAGCATGCATCATATTGTGCATTGCATTGATCATGTTTCTTCTGTGTTTGCCGGTGTTGTTCCCCCTCGATAAACGCTGTACCGATGATGTGATCGTTGACACTGATGAAGAGCTATGTTATCTTCAGAAGTGCCAGGCAAGCAAAACCCCCTTGTTCATTCCGATAAAATCCCACTCTCTCGCTCCTGCTCTCTTTTACTGCATTAGGACAACAACGATATATTTGTTACTTGCTGCGGTACCTGAACCCCTTTATCCTCTGCATGACCTGTCATTGCCACAGTAAATAGATGAAACCCACTAGCATGAGTAGGAGTTGTTTGAGCCCTGTTGTGCCTACTCATTCATGCTTGTTTGTCATGCCTGCTACTGCTTAGAGTTGTGTCAGGTCTGATTCATCGGGGATGAATCAGAGGCGTGTGAACATGTCCCAATGTGTGTGAGCTAAGTGTGTGAACACGATTTGGTAAAGGTAGCGGTGAGAGGACATGTAGGAGTACATGGTGGGTTGTCTCATTGCAGCCGTTCTCAGGAACTGAGTTCTGTGTTTGTGATCCATGACCAGCTACTACCACACATTGGAATGCTTAAGTGCCCCTCTCGACTTATTAATCAACATGATCTCTGTCCAGGAGTTGCAACTAGTTTCTGGTGTTTGTAGGTAGTGTTAGTAGTCTACCAAGTGGCACCCGGTACAGGTGGGCTTGGGACAGACTAGGCACAGTGGCACGGTGTACCAAGTGGCACCCGGTTGGTGGGCTTGGGAACCCTGCTCACATCGTTTGGGGCCGTAAGCGACACCCCGGCCGGATCTCCTTGCGGATGGAACCCGAATAGGCGATAAACCTGGACTAGAGACTTGTTCGGTTAGTCAGGTCGTGGCCGACTCCCTCGCCCGGCTTCCGCTTGAAGGTTGCCGAGGTACATGACGTGTACAGGGCGGTAAGTGGCGAGAGCGTGTGTGAAGAAGTACACCCCTGCAGGGTTATCATCATCTATTCGAATAGCCGGATTCCTCGGATATGGAAACTTGGACCCCTTGTACAGTTCATAGACAATTGAAAGTGGATACTCTAAAATACGCAAGATAAGCGTGAGTGCTATGGATGGCCTTCTCGTAGGGAGACGGGAGTGGATCCATAGTGGTGTATTGATATGGTGAATATGTGGACTCGTGTGCGCCACCTCAAAAGAGTTACTTGCAGTCGTAGTTCAGGATAGCCACCGAGTCAAAGCTGGCTTGCTGCAGTTAAACTCCACCACCCCTTTGTTGATAATGATGCATATGTAGATAGTTCTGATGTAAGTCTTGCTGGGTACATTTGTACTCACGTTTGCCTATTTTATGTTTTTTGCAGAGAGACTTCAGTCTCACTAGTAATTCCGCGTGGTCTTTGACGTTTAGCTTGTTACCTCAGCTACGATCTTGTGCCCTCGGCAGGATCTGGTAGATAGTCAGGCTTCTCAGCCTTTTTCATTTATAGTTGTCTGTACTCAGACATGTTAAGCTTCCGCATGTGCTTTGACTTGTATGCTCTGATTGTTGGGTCATGAGACTCATGTTTGTAATATCTCGCTCCTCGGAGCCTATTGATAAATTACTGAGTCGTAGAGTCATTTTGTGATGTCATGTTGTATTGCACATATCGAGCATATTGTGTGTGTGTTATTGAAATGCTTGGTATGTGTGGGATCTGACTATCTAGTTGTTTATCTTTAGTAGCCTCTCTTACCGGGAAATGTCTCCTAGTGTTTCCACCGAGCCATGGTAGCTTGCTACTGCTCCGGAACACTTAGGCTGGTCGGCATGTGTCCTTCTTCGTTCCTGTGTCTGTCCCTTCGGGGAAATGTCACGCGATGAATACCGGAGTCCTGTTAGCCTGCTACAGCCCGGTTCACCGGAGTCCTGCTAGCCCAGTGCTACAGCCTGGATTCACTCGCTGATGACCGACACGTTCGATGCTGGGTCATGGATGCCTGTCCCTGTAAGTCTGTGCCACTTTGGGTTTACGACTAGCCATGTCAGCCCGGGCTCCTTATCATATGGATGCTAGCGACACTGTCATATACGTGTGCCAAAAGGCGCAAACGGTCCCGGGTTAAGGTAAGGCGACACCCGTGGGAATACCGTGCGTGAGGCCGCAAAGTGATATGAGGTGTTACATGCTAGATCGATGTGGCATTGAGTCGGGGTCCTGACAGGTGGCGTTCGGCCATGCGCATGGGAGAGAGACCAGGGGAGGGGGAGGAATGAGAGAGAGAGGGAGAGAGGTGCGGGGCGTCGCGTGGCGTCATCCGGGTCATCCAGAGCGATGAGAAGGAAGCAGGAGGTGGCGGGCGCGTGGCCGCGGCCGGCTGTGGCGCGGGCACGCAACTGCTTGGGCGAGGGGGAGGAAGACGACAGAGGAGGAGGCCAGGTGGGCTGGGCTGGCCAACTGGGCCGGCCAGGCCGCACAGGAATGGGCTGCACAGGGAGGTAAGCGTCAGGTAAGTCTCTTCTCCCTTTTATTTTTCTTTTCTATTTTCTGACATTTGTTTGATTTAATAATAATACTAAATCATTTTATTTACTTATACCAATTTTTGTAGGAACTAGTAGTATTATTCCAGAGCTCCTCAACAAATGGCATAATTTTGGGATATATATTATATATATAACCAATATATATCCAATGCAAATAATTATGCATTAATTCCAAATGCCCAAAATAAATTCTTATGAGCTCCTAAAAATATTGGTTTGATTTTTATCTCTATCCAATATTTTTAGAGAGCAACATGAACATTTTCTTGGAACTTTTTGGAGCAATTTTTATTTGGGTCATTTTCAGAGATGATTCTGAGGGTTTCACAAATCCCCATTTCAAATTTAAATGGAATTTAAACATGATGCACACATGAGTAGATAGTCTAGGTCATACCAGAACTAGGGATGTGACAGTCATCTTCTTCTGGGGGTGGCCATGCCCCTAGCCGGGTTCGCCTGCCCGGCAAGGGAGGCTTCTTTCTTGATGATATCTAGCTTCTCTGGTTTGGCCTTGATCCCTTTGATCTGCTTGTTGGTTCTTCGAGTCTCTTCACTTCTTGTACTCTGTATTGGACTAGTGCTTCAATCTTGATCTTGTGTTTGTGCACAGTCAGGGCAACAGACCCAGGGTTTGTTGCACCGACAGTGCAGCAAGGTATTTTGGGGTTTTTGGGATAATAGATCTGAAAATAAAAGCGAATAAAAATAGATCCCAAAGCAAATATGATAAAGAATAGACCCGGGGGTCGTAGATTTCACTAGTGGTTTCTCTCGAGAAATAGCACACAGTGGGTAAACAAATTACTGTTGGGCAATTGATAGAAGATCGAATAATTATGACGATATCAAAGGCAATGATCAATATATAGGCATCACGTCCCAGATTAGTAGACCGACTCCTGCCTGCGTCTACTATTATTACTCCACTCATCGACCACTATCCAGCATGCATCTAGTGTATTATGGTCATGGAGAAACGGAGTAATGCAATAAGAATGATGACATGATGTAGAGGAGATCTATTCATGTAGGAATAGCCCCAATCTTGTTATCCTTAATAGCAACGATACATGTGTGTCGTGCTGCCCCTTCTATTACGGGGAAAGAATACCGCATCATCCATTGGCAAGAAAAATTGATCTAGTTGGCCTAACTAAACCAAAGATTCGAAGAACAAATACGAGGCTATAAAAAATCATGCATATAAAAGATCAAAGAAGACTCAAATAATATTCATGGATATAGATCTGATCATAAACTCAAAGTTCATCGGATCCCAACAAACACACCACAAAAAGAGTTACAAGAGACCATTGTATTGAGAATCAAAACAGAGAGAGGAAGCCATCTAGCTACTGCCTACGTACCCGTAGGTCTATGGTGGACTACTCACACATCATCAGAGAGGCACCAATGAGGATGATGAACCCCTCCGTGATGGTGTTAGATTGAATCCATCACTATTGCATGATGAATGCCATCCGACATAATTATACATCACTAATCCATTGCCTACGAGCTTTTCATATATTGATCCTTGCTATTTACTTTTCCGTTGCCACTGTTACAATTGCTACAAAACTGCTACGGTTACTTTTGCCACGGTTCTTGTTACTTTCATACTACTTTGCTACTAAACACTTTGCTGCAGATATAAAGTCTTTCAGGTGTGGTTGAATTGACAACTCAGGTGCGAATACTTGAGAATATTCTTTGGCTCCCCTTGTGTCAAATCAATTTGGGTCGAATACTCTACCCCTGGAAACTGTTGCGATCCCCTATACTTGTGGATTATCAATATGAAACAATTTCTTGGCTTGACATCGGGGTTGGGCATAATAATACTTTGTGTGATGAAGATAGAGCATGACAAGACTATATGATTTTGTAGATTCTTTAGCCATGATATTTTGAAAAGCCATGATTGCTTTATTAGTATGCTTGAAGTATTATTGTTTTTATGTCAATATTAAACTTTTCTTTTGAATCATATGGATCTGAATATTCATACCACAATAATATTACCTGATAAACATGTTAGGTAGCATTCCACATCAAAAATTCTATTTTTATCATTTAACTACTCGAGGACGAGCAGGAATGAAACTTGGGGATGCTTGACACGTCTCCAGCATATCTATAATATTTTATTGTTCCATGCTATTATGTTATCCATGTTGGATGTTTTATATGCATTAATATGCTAATTTATATCTTTTTTGGGACTAACCTATTAACCTAGCGCCAAGTGGAGTCCATACGGAATGAAACATTTCGAGGATTTTTCTTGGACCATAAGACAACCACGAAGCTTTGGGAAGAGGCCAGAAGGGCCACGAGAGATCCACAAGCTCACAGGGCGTGCTCCCTAGGATTGTGGGCCCCTCAGGACCCCCAACCCTAATTCCAGCTCTATAAATACCAAAAAAATTCCCCGTACACTGGGGGGCACACCAAAAATACTTTTCCGCCGTCGCAAGATTTTGTTCTCATGAGATCCCATGTTGGGGCCTTTTCTGGCACTTTGCCAGAGATGGATTTGATAATGGAGGGCCTCTACACCAACCTTGCTGCCCTACCGATGATGTGCGAGTACTTTACCACAGACCTACGGGTCCATAGCTAGTAGTTATATGGCTTCTTCTCTCTCTTTGATCTTCAATACAATGTTCTCCTCAATGTTCTTGGAGATCTATTTGATGTAATATTCTTTTGCGGTGTGTTTGTTGAGATATGATGAATTGTGGGTTTATGATCAGATTAGCTATGAATATTATTTGAGTCTTCTCTGAAATCTTTTATGCATGACTAAGATAGCTTTGTATTTCTCTTAGATCTATTGATTTGGTTTGGCCAACTAGATTGATCTTTCTTGCAACAAGAGATGTCCTTTGTGATGGGTTCAATCTTGCGGTGTCCTCACCCAGTCACAGTAGGGGTAGTGAGGCACGTATTTTTATTTTGGCCATTAAAGATAAAAAGATGGGGGTTTTACCATATTGATTGCATCTATCCTTGTACATTGTGTCATGTTGCTTAAGGTGTTACTCCGTTCTTGTTAACTTAATACACTAGATGAATGTTGGATAGCGGTCGATGTGTGGAGTAATAGTAGTAGATGCAGGTAGGAGTTAGTCTACTTGTCACGGACGTGATGCCTATATTCATGATCATTGCCTTAGATATCGTCATACCTATGTGCTTTTCTATCAATTTCTCAACAGTAATTTGTTTACCCATCGTATGTTTCTTTCAAGAGAGAAGCCTCTAGTGAAACCTATGGCCCCGGGTCTATTTTTATCATATTATTTTTAGATCTATAAAAGAAAAACCCAAAAATACCTTGCTGCAATTTATTTATATTTACTTTATTTTACACTTTTACTTATCTTTTATATCAATCTCTATCAGATCTCACCCTTGCCAGTGACCGTGAAGGGATTAACAACCCCTTTTTCGCGTTGTGTGCAAGTGTTTGTTAGTTTGTGCAGGTGCATCTATTGGAGACTTGTGTGTTCCTCCTACTGGATTGATACCTTGGTTCTTAACTAAGGGAAATACTTATCTCTCCTTTTCTGCATCACGCTTTCCTCTTCAAGGGAAAAATCAACGCAAGCTTAGGAAGTAGCACCACCACGCGTCCCCATTTATACTAGCTAGGAGGCACCGTGCTAGGTAGGTATTTTAGTAGACGGGAGGTGTGCAAGCAGACTGCTACGTAGGCTTATCAGGAGGCGAGCCCTTTGACCTCTATCCCTCGCCCACCTCCCTCCCAACTCCTCCATTAGTGATGCCTGAACCCCATTTTTAATGTCATGGCCAGGTCTCAGTCGGGTGAGATTTAAGAGAGAGAAAAGAAAATGTAAAAAGAAAATTTTGCACAGATCTTGATGTAAGATCTCAAGGATATAGCATCGACTGAGACTTAGCAAGATTTATATATATATATATAGGGAAAATTCATCCTACCACCTGGGGGTAGTTACCCCACATGTCTCATATACTACCATGTGGTAGTATATATACTACTTTATCATTTTAAGTATGTTCATATACTATATATAAGATACTCCAAAGTGACTTACATGAAACAATTGTAAATTGGCATATTTGTAAAATACGTACATATTTGTACATAAAAAAGAGCATACTCAAAATACGATATATACTACCAAAAAAGTAGTATATGTAGTACCTAAACATTATTATATACTACATACTACGCGTACATACTCTCCGATTTGATATATACTACATACAACATACAAAACTTAAATGGTGGTAACTACCACCGGTGGTAGATAAAATTTGTCCTATATATATATATATATGACAACGATGGAAATGAATAATATATGTCTTCCATATTCAGGAAGATAATTAAAGATGCCACATGCGCCAATGCCCAAAAGACACCTGGGTTGTTGCTCTCTGCTTCACCTCTATCTACGCCACCATCTACATCATTTCGTCCATGGCGCAGGAGTTCTCACGGCGAGCGGCGATGATCTCTTTCACGTCCTCAATATGTCGGTTCCACATATTCCTCCACCAACCTTTTAGGCTTGATGCAGAGCTTAGCATTCTCGTCCATAAGTTTCATCACCATGATAGTCGTCTTCTTAAACACGACAATTGCCTCCTTGGGATGCTTCATGATGTCAGTGATCTTTGCCCTTGATAAGTCTCTGTCATATCTACTTCTCCAAACACTTTTGCTCTTGTTTTGGACTCTAATTTGCATGATTTGAATGAAACTAACCCAGACTGATGTTGTTTTCAGCAGAATTGTCATGGTGTTGTTTTTTGTGTAGAAATCAAAGATCTCGAATTGGCCTGAAAATTTATGGTGAATTTTTATGGAATGTATAAAAAATACTAGCGGAAAGATATACCAGAGGGGGGCTGATACGTCTCCAACGTATCTATAATTTTTGATTGTTCCACGCTATTATATTATCTGTTTTGGATGTTTAATGGGCTTTATTATACACTTTTATATTATTTTTGGCACTAACCTATTAACTGGAGGCCCAGTCCAAATTGTTGTTTTTCCTTATTTCAGTGTTTCGCAGTAAAGGAATATCAAACGCAGTCCAAATGGAATGAAACCTTCGGGAGAGTCATTTATGGAACAAACGCGATCCAGGAGACTTGGAGTGGACGTCAAGGAAGCAACGAGGCGGCCACGAGGCAGGGAGGCGCGAGTAGGGTGGTAGGCGTGCCCCCACCGTCCTGGGCCCCTCGTGGCTCCCTGACCGACTTCTTTCTCCTATATATACTCATATACCCTAAAAACATCCGAGAGCACCACGAAACCCTATTTCCACTGCCACAACTTTCTGTACCCATGAGATCCCATCTTGGAGCCTTTTCCGGCACTCCGCCGAAGGGGGAATCAATCACGGAGGGCTTCTACATCAACACCATAGCCTCTCCGATGAAGTGTGAGTAGTTTACCTCAGAACTTCGGGTCCATAGTTATTAGCTAGATGGCTTCTTCTCTCTCTTTGGATTTCAATACAAAGTTCTCATTGATCTTCCTGGAGATATATTCGATGTAATACTTTTTGTGGTGTGTTTGTCGAGATCCGATGAATTCTGGGTTTATGATCAAGATTATCTATGAACAATATTTGAATCTCCTCTGAATTATTTTATGTTTTACTTGTTATCTTTGCAAGTCTCTTCGAATTATCAGTTTGGTTTAGCCTAGCAGATTGACCTTTCTTGCCACGGGAGAAGTGCTTAGCTTTGGGTTCAGTCTTGCGGTGTCCTTTCCCAGTGACAGCAGGGGCAGCAAGGCACGTATTGTATTGCTGCCATCGAGGATAAAAAGATGGGGTTCATATCATATTGCTTGAGTTTATCCCTCTACATCATGTCATCTTGCCTAATGCGTTACTCTGTTCTTATGAACTTAATACTCTAGATGCATGCTAGAAAGCGGTTGATGTGTGGACTAATAGTAGTAGATGCAGAATCATTTCGATCTACTTGTCGCGGACGTGATGCCTATATACATGATCCTGCCTAAATATTCTCATAACTATGCACTTTCCTATCAATTGCTCGACAGTAATTTGTTCACCCACCGTAATACTTATGCTATCTTGAGAGAAGCCACTAGTGAAACCTATGGCCCGCGGGTCTATTTTCCATCATATATGTTTTCGATCTATTTTATTTTGCAATCTTTACTTTCCAATATATATCATAAAAATACCAAAAATATTTATCTTATTATCTCTATCAGATCTCACTTTTGCAAGTGGCCGTGAATGGATTGACAACCCCTTTATCGTGTTGGTTGCAAGGTTCTTTGTTTGTGCAGGTACGAGGGATTTGAGTGTAGCCTCTTACTGGATTGATACCTTGGTTCTCAAAAACTTAGGGAAATACTTACGCTACTTTGCTGCATCACCCATTCCACTTCAAGGGAAAACCAACGCATGCTCAAGAGGTAGAAAGAAGGATTTCTGGCGTCGTTGCCGAGGAGTCTATGCACAAGTCAAGACATACCAAGTACCCATCACAAACTCTTATCCCTCGCATTACATTATTTGCCATTTGCCTCTTGTTTTCCTCTCCCCCACTTCACCCTTGCCATTTTATTCGCCCTCTTTTTCCCGTTCGCCTTTTTTCGCTTGTCTCTTGTGTGCTTGTGTGTTGGATTGTTTGTCACGATGGCTCAAGATAATACTAAATTGTGTGATGTTTCCAATACCAACAACAATGATTTTCTTAGCACTCCGATTGCTCCTATTACCGATGTTGAATCTTCCGAAATGAATGTTGCTTTGTTGAATCTTGTCATGAAAGATCAATTCTCTGGCCTTCCTAGTGAAGATGCCGCTACACATCTAAACAATTTTGTTGATTTGTGCGATATGCAAAAGAAGAGAGATGTGGATAATGATATTGTTAAATTGAAGCTATTTCCATTTTCACTTAGAGATCGCGCTAAAACTTGGTTTTCGTCCTTGCCTAAAAATAGTATTTGTTCATGGAATAAGTGCAAAGATTCTTTTATCTCTAAGTATTTTCCTCTCGCTAAGATCATCTCTCTTAGAAACGATATTATGAATTTTAAGCAACTTGATCATGAACATGTTGCACAAGCTTGGGAGAGAATGAAATTAATGATACGTAATTGCCCTACACATGGTTTGAATTTATGGATGATTATACAAAAAATTTATGCCGGATTGAATTTTTCTTCTAGAAATCCTTCTCAATGGCCACGGGAGGTACTTTTATGGAAATCACTTTACGATAAGCTACTAAACTCCTAGATAATATTATGATTAATTATTCTCAATGGCACACCGAAAGATCTACTAGTAAAAAGGTTCATGCGATAGAAGAGATTAATATTTTGAGTGGAAAGATGGATGAACTTATGAAATTGTTTGCTAATAAGAGTGTTTCCTCTGATCCTATATGCCTTTATCCACTTTGATTGAGAACCATAATGAATCTATGGATGTGAATTTTGTTGGTAGGAACAATTTTGGTAACAACGCTTATAGAGGAAACTTTAATCCTAGGCCATTCCCTAGTAATTCCTCTAATCATTATGGTAATTCCTATAACGACTCTTATGGAAATTTTAATAAGTTGCCCTCTGATTTTGAGATTAGTGTTAAAGAGTTTATGATTTCTCAAAAGAATTTCAATGCTTTGCTTGAAGAAAAAATGTCTAAGATTGATGATTTGGCTAGGAACGTGGATATAATTTCTCTTGATGTGGATTCTTTGAAACTTAGATCTATTCCACCTAAGCATGATATCAATGAGTCCCTCAAAGCCATGTTAATTTCCATTGATGAGTGCAAAGAAAGAACCGCTAGAATGCATGCAAAAAAAGTTTGCTTAGTTTTCATGATAATAGGGATGAAGATCTAAAAGTGACTGATGTGTCTCCCATTAAATCTTTGTTTTGTAATATGAATCTTGATAATGATAGGACTAGAGATGAGTCAACTTTAGTTAAGAGGCATCCCAATGATTCGGAGTTTTTAGATCTTGATGCAAAAATTGGTAAAAGTGGGATTGAAGAGGTCAAAACTTTACATAGCAATGAACCCACTATTTTGGATTTTAAGGAATTTAATTATGATAATTTTTCTTTAATAGATTGTATTTCCTTGTTACAATCCGTGTTAAATTCTCCTCGTGCTTATAGTCAAAATAAAGCCTTTACTAAACATATCGTTGATGCTTTAATGTAATCTTATGAAGAGTAAGTTGAATTAGAAGTTTCTATCCCTAGAAAACTTTATGATGAGTGGGAACCTACTATTAAAATTAAAATTAAAAACCATGAATGCTATGCTTTCTGTGATTTGGGTGCTAGTGTTTCCACGATTCCAAAAACTTTGTGTGAGCTGTTAGGTTTCCGTGAATTTAATGATGGGATAATTAGATTTATGCCCCTAGTTGTGTCCCACTCGTCTGTTTTACCCCTAATTCCGAAAAGTCACCGCTTCTATCCAAGTCACTTTGCTCCTCTTATGCTTTTGCCCTTTGACCATTTGACCGTCAGTTTGAAAACTTCATAACTAGTTCATACTAAATCAGAAAAATGCAAATAAGATACCAAAGTGTTTAGAAAAACATCACTTATATGCCAGTGTCATTTGCATTCATGAAAAAAGTGTTGGAAAGTCCACATCCGAGTTTTAGCTCTTTTGATACCACCATTAATAGTAAAATCTAAAAAAGTTCAAAAAAATTCAAAAAAAATTAGTGGCAAAGAATGAAAAATGTTTCATGTGCCTGCCAAGTTTCATCAGGGAATAACATTCGTGGGTGCCGTGGCAAAAAAACAATGAGCACTCCAAAATAGATTATTTTTTGCCACGACTTCCACGAATGTCGTACCCTAATGAAACTTGGAAAGCGCTTAGAACATTTGTTGTTCTTTGCCACCATATATTTTTTTGATTTTTTTGAATTTTTTAGAGTTTACTATTCATGGTGATATCAAAAGAGCTAAAACTCAGATGTGCACTTTCCAACACCTTTTTCATGAATGCAAATGACACTGACATATAGGTGATATTTTTCTGAACATTTTGGTATTTGCATTTTTTTGATTTAGTATGAATTAGTTATGAAGTTTTCAAACTGACGGTCAAACGGTCAAAGGGCAAAAGCATAAGAGGAGCAAAGTGGCTTGGACAGAACCGGTGACTTTTGGGAATTAGGGATAAAACAGACGAGTGGGACACAACTAGGGGCATAAATCTAATTATCCCTTTAATGATTGCTCTTTAAACTTGCACCTTGTGGATTCCACCATTAAGAAACCTATGGGAAGGATTAATGATGTTATTATTGTTGCAAATAAGAATTATGTGCCCGTAGATTTTATTGTTCTTGATATAGATTTCAATCCTTCATGTCCTATTATTCTTGGTAGACCTTTCCTTAGAACGATTGGTGCAATTATTGATATGAAAGAAGGAAATATTAGATTCCAATTTCCATTAAGGAAAGGCATGGAACACTTTCCTAGGAAGAAAATAAAATTACCTTATGAATCTATTATGAGAGCCACCTATGAATTGAATACCAAAGATGTCAATGCCTAGATCAATTCTCGCTTTTATGCCTAGCTAGGAGCGTTAAACGATAGCGCTTGTTGGGAGGCAACCCAATTTTATTTTTGTTCTTTGCTTTTTGTTCCTGTTTAGTAATAAATAATTCATCTAGCATCTGTTTAGATGTGTTTTTATTTTTTAATTAGTGTTTGTGCCAAGTGAAACCTATAGGATCTTCTTGGGTGATAGTTAATTTGATCTTGCTGAAAAACAGAAACTTTTGCGCACAAGAGAATAATTTTTATAAATCACAGAAACGTGTTTTCAGTTGATTCTTTTTGAAGAAGATTAATAAACAAATTATCTAGGACTTCCTATTTTGGTAGAATTTTTGGGGTTCCATAAGTATTCGAAAGTTACAGATTGCTACAAACTGTTCTGTTTTTGACAGATTCTGTTTTTCGTGTGTTGTTTGCTTATTTTGATGAATCTATGGCTAGTATCGGGGGGTATGAACCATAGAGAAGTTTTAATAGAGTAGGTTTAACACCAATATAAATAAATAATTAGTTCATTACAGTACCTTAAAGTGGTGGTTTGTTTTATTTCGCTAACGGAGCTCATGAGATTTTCTATTGAGTTTTGTGTTGTGAAGTTTTCAAGTTTTTGGGTAAAGATTTGATGGATTATGGAATAAGGAGTGGCAATAGCCTAAGTTTGGGGATGCCCAAGGCACCCCAAGGAGAAATTCAAGGACAACCAAAAGCCTAAGCTTGGGGATGCCCCGGAAGGCATCCCCTCTTTCATCTTCGTCCATCGGTAACTTTACTTGATGCTATATTTTTATTCACCACATGATATGTGTTTTGCTTGGAGCGTCATGTATAATTTGAGTCTTTGCTTTTTAGTTTACCACAATCATCCTTGCTGTACACACCTTTTGGGAGAGACACACATGAATTGTAATTTATTATAATTCTCTATGTGCTTCACTTATATCTTTTGAGCTAGACAATTTTGCTCTAGTGCTTCACTTATACATTTTTAGAGCACGGTGGTGGTCTTATTTTGTAGAAATTATTGGTCTCTCATGCTTCACTTATATTATTTTGATATTATTTTAGAACAGCATGGTAATTTGCTTTGGTTATAAAATAGGCCTAATATGATGGGCATCCAAGTTGGGTAAAATAAAAACTTTCATATGGAGTGCATTAAACACTATGATAAATTTGATACTTGATAATTGTTTTGAGATATAAAGGTGGTAGTGTTAGAGTCATGCTAGTTGGGTAATTATGAAACTGAGAAATACTTGTGTTAAAGTTGGCACGTCCCGTAGCATGCACGTATGGTGAACGTTTTGTGACAAATTTGAAGCATGGGGTGTTCTTTGATTGCCTTCCTTATGAGTGGAGGTTGGGATCGCGCGATGGTTAACTCCTACCAACCCTTCCCCTAGGAGCATTCGTAGTAGTACTTTGCTTCAAGGGCTAATAAACTTTTGCAATAAGTATATGAGTTCTTTATGACTAATATGAGTCCATGGATTATACGCACTCTTACCCTTTCGCATTTTGCTAGCCTCTACGGTACCATGCATTGCCCTTCCTCACCTTGAGAGTTGGTGCAAACTTCGCCGGTGCATCCAAACACCGTGATACGATACACTCTATCACACATAAACCTCCTTATATCTTCCTCAAAACAGCCACCATACCTACCTATTATTGCATTTCCTTAGCCATTCCGAGATATATTGCCATGCAACTTTCCACCGTTATGTTTATCATGACACGCTCCACCATTGTCATATTGCTTTGCATGATCATGTAGCTGACATCGTATTTGTGGCAAAACCACCGCGCGCGTGGGCGAGGGAGAGGCATAGTAAGCAAGCTTCTCCTTGTTCGGCGAGTTGACGGGACACATCAAAGCAGTATTAGTACTAGTCCATACTGGATCCTTTACGGTTAATATGGCTTAATTTGAAATGAGAAAAATACATTGGCGGTCAATGCATGTAACAATACGCTCTTTACGGTCACTATATATAGTTTTGGGGTGATTATACGATCACTAGCTCATCGTAGAGCACCGTATTGCACCCTACTGACCGGCCACATAGTCGATGTGGCACTTTGTTGACTGGTTAAATTGTCACCTGGTTTCTGGGTCCCACCTATCAATTGGCACAGCAAAGAAATAAGATAAACAAAACTTTACACAGGCGCGACAGGAGTCCAACCCTTGCGCGCGAACCACCCTGGGTGTGTATGTATGTGCATGCACGTGTACTCCCTTGGTCTTCCAACAAAGAGTGTACATCAGCTAAAAAACAAAGAGTGTAGTACATGATGTACATCTACACTTCCAATGCATTTAGCCTTTAATCTAAATCGATATTGATTGACTATTGCACCAACTTGTGCTCTAGGTATAGGCTACATGTCTATCCTTAATTACAGCATGCAACGCCCTTCATTGAATCTTATTCTCTCAATTATCGCATGCACACATAAGTCTGCTACTTTTGGGCATTAATTATTCCCTGCTCAATGTGTAAATCTCTAAATGTACAGTCTTTCATGGATGTAGGGAGTAGGTTGAGCACTTGAGTGTGAGCGTGTGTGTTGCGTCGTGTGCTGTGTGCCACATGGGTGCGTGAGTGTTGCGTGTGTCCATGTGTACGTGTGAGTGTTGCATGTTGCATGCATGCATGGGGCTTACTCCCTCACATTGACATGTTAATATTTCAAGCTTCCTCTATTCCCTCCATATGGTGATACTCCCTCTGTTCCCAAATACGGAGTAAATGCCTCCCTCTGTTCCCAAATACGGAGTATTTGTCTTTCTACATATTTCAACAAGTGACTAGGTACGGAACAAAATGAGTGAAGTGAGCGTAGAGGCATAGGGATACTGTAGAAAGGAAGTCTTCGCGATCCATTATTCCCCATCTTGTTCAGAGAGAACTATTCAACTAGTATTCGCAGTGAAGTGACAATACACGCTGCAGCAGATGGGACACGTGATTAATAAGCTGAACCAGCATGTTGGTGTTACTAAATCAGCCTTACCCAGTACTGCCATCATGTTTGCTGGTAGAGCATGCTTCCGCAAATACGCCTACGCACCTCTGTCCTCCATTAACTGGCATATGGGCCCTCCTGTGGTAGACCCACATGTCATCGGTGTAACTATTTACACTCCGAAGGACGGTATATCCTGGTAGTAGTACTACTAGAATTGAGTTTTAATGCACTTTCTTCCGCGTCTTCCACTCTTCTTCCTCCTTTCTTCTTCTTCCTCCTCTCTTCCCCATCGTCGGCCGCACACCATTTACCTCCGCTCACTGCTCGCCCACCCGTGCCATCTTCCTTGGTAGCTCGCGTGAACCATATCCCCCTGCTCATTGCTCGGCCACACAAGGAGAAGCTTCTTCGCTCGCCCGCCCGAATCCACTTCCCCGCTGGCTCGCAGGCACCGAAAACCCCAATGGCAGAACCGATTGACACGCAGACCCGCGATTGGAATTCCCTCTCCAATGTTCTCTTGGAGCAGATCTGTAATCTTATGGACCTACTCAGCACTGTCCGTCTGGCCGCATGCTCGGTGTCTTTGTACCGTCTACTCGTCTGCAACCGGATGGCTCTTTTCAAGACACCCTTCTTGCTGATGCCCGATCCTCGCAGGTGGCCCAGACACCAACTTGACGATCCTACAAAGGTTGTCGTGGTTCCCCTCGACATGCTACCACTACCTGCCCACCTAGACTTCATGCGTGGCCACTACTAGGCGGGCATGAAGGCCAACTGGATCGTCCTCATCCACCAATCCAGTAGTCCGTGGTGTCTCGTGGATATCTACACCCAGCGAGAGATCACCCTTCCATTGTTGGATACCGCCGCCATCGAGCCTCACGGCCCGCCGGACAGTCCTGCCTACTACGCACGAGACGCGCCAAGCTTTTGGCTCGACCTCTGTTTGCTGAAAGTTGTAATCTGCAAAGTGCCCACACCATCAGAAAACTACATGGATTACAAGCTCATTACCTTGTTCAACATGGGATTAGTCTATCTGGAATCCGGTCGCATACATGGTTATGTCTCATCGTCAATCCTGTTGAGGCAACATTTCTATCTGATGCTATAGTGCATGATGGCATCGTTTATGCGGTCGACGCATAGATTGGCTTCCTATACTGGTGGAATCTATCGTCGTGTAATTGTTCTATCTCATCTCATCTTTACCTTATGAATACGACTGCCTATTCATTGTTACAAATTTAGAATAGATAGTATGTCTCTAACCACATCATTGCTATATGTTCCTCTCATTTCCTAGATTTTAATGACCACACATGTTATTGTTAGAGTTGATATGAGAACAATTGGCATCTAATGATTGTTAGAGTACATATTATGAGCATAACATCATGATTTTTATAACAACGCATGTTATTGCTTAGAGTTGATATGAGAACAGTAGTAGTAAGTGCTATGGTAGAATATGAGTAGACTCTGTCATAGTTGTTTTCCTCTCATTGTTACATGACGTTTGAACCATGACATGTTGCTAGAATATGAAAGCCATTAGCTTATTTTTTTAACTTGGGGTATGATTATGACCACGGCATTGAGATTCTCTGTCTATGATATGTGTCACTATTATAATAATCTTAATTCCACACATACTCTGAACATGATTCATTATATTTATCCTTTTGGTCTCCAATTTGATTGTTGCAGCAGACGCAAATGCGCTGGCCTTCATGATTCTAGGACCTGGAATCATACCAGCCGAGGGTGGTGGTTTATCGCTCGTTCAGCTGACGTCGGTCATTTGATGCTCATTCGTCCGTACCAAATTGACCAAACCATTACATCAAACCAGATGTAGTACAATGTGTGGGTGTTCGTGACATTGATGGCTATGGCTGCTTCATGTTCGAGAAAGATCCCAGCTCCGTTGGGGCCGGCGTATTCAACTGGAGGCGGGTTTACAGCCTCGGCAACCACTCTGTGTTCCTCGGGCTCAATTATCCGATCATCCAACCAATCATCGATCATATCACCGGTGATGATTACCGTGCTAAGCAACTTCCATTTGCCAGGGGGGACTGTGTTTACACATCATACCATGGGTTTCATGAATCACCATATCCAGAGATTCGTCGATGGAGCTTGTTGCCAGATAATCTTCAGTGTGTGAAAGGCATCAAGCTTCCATGCGATGGATGGCTTTTGCAAACCCGACATGCGGCGATGTGGTTCATGCCAATAGAAAATATGCACAACTTGATTCATGCTAATATCCAGACTAAGCCATGTATTCTGCTGCTGTAGCACGACCCTCTTTTGTTGGATATTATATACTGTTGTTAGTTTGAAGCACCCCTCTGGTTTGAAGGATAGATACCTTCCTGGGAGAAAGTGCATCCTAATTCACCTGCGTAGGATGTACTGATAATGATGATGGAGATGTTGTGCATATATATATATATATATATATGTGTGTGTGTGTGTGTGTGTGTGTGTGTGTATAGAAAATGCATCCTACTACCAGGTGTAGCTACACCCGTTTTTCATATACTATCGTTTGGCAGTACATACTCTACTTTATTATTTTTATTATGTTCATATACTATATCTAAGATACTCCCGAGTGATTTGTATGAAAAAGTTGCAAGTGAGCTCATAATTGTATTGTATTTGTGAAATACATACATATTTGTATGTGAAATAGAGTATGCACAAATTATGATACATACTACCTAAACATTCTTATATACTACATACTACGCGTACATATTCTTCGATATATATATATACTTCGTACCCCTTTACCTGTGCACGGGCAGTCAGAGCCACACCTGCGGCCACACTTAAGCGGGGCAGGGACAGGGAACCAAAATCGCAAGGTGGTCAAAGCAACGCCTAGACAGAGAGGCAAATAGCAAGAAGGTGAGGTGGTTTCCCTCGGCAAGACCCTTGCCAGGGCGACCTCCACGGCCCCGTCAAGGACCTTGCTGGGGCAGCTTACCCAACACCAGCAGGGCGCGCCACCCTTGAGCCCCAGGTTTACCAATGCCACTAGGCATGTTGGGACAAAGACTCAGGAGGCGCCTCCGTGATGGCATGCAGATCTTTGTGAAGACAAGAAACACTCCAAATCAGATGAGGATTAGAAGATGACAAACCTCGGCGAGATCCTCGCCAAGGAAACCCACCAGACCTCCGGCAAGATCCTTGCCGGGGACGACCACGACGCCATGGCAAGGCCCTTGCCGGGGCCCCAGCAAGGCCCTTGCCAAGGACATCTGCGGGACCACAGCCAGGCCCGCACCTGCCAAGTTTCCACCACCACTCCCATGCAGCTGCCAGCCTACCGGCTAGGCAGGCACCTGTGTGTCGACGTGAGGCTTCCGAGCCAACTCAGCACATGCCTACGTGGTGGCATGCAAATCTTCGTGAAGTACCACCGTGCCACCTCAGCAGGCTGCCAGCTTACATGGCGCTGACCGCCTCGCTGGCCCGGGCACGTGTCGAAGCAGGGCGAGGCGGTGATAATATAAGGGGACAATTCAGAGGCGCATTAAATGCGTCTTGTCCCGTAATGGCTAAGCGATAAGCTTAGCCACCGTGCACTGATGCCACCCCTCTGTGCCACTGTGGAGATCCACTTGACTCTAAAAGGAGGCCCGATGCATCCAGTAGAAGGATTTGGACCCTGGGACAAGTTACGCTCATTGTAGCTAGCTCAAGAACTCCAAGAACACGGATATACACACTAAAGTAGGACTTGGGTATTACGCGTCCGCGTAGCCCGAACTTGGATAAATGACCCGTGTGCTTGTGCTGACTGCCGATCCCACTCTTCTCACGACCCCGCGCTCCGCAACCATAGTAGGGATTCTTGTGATCCCATAGGTGTCGTTTCCACCGACATCTTTGGCGCGCCAGGTAGGGGGTGCAGTTGTGAGAATCTGGTTTAGCAGCTAGTAGAACAGCTCTCCGTCGCCATGGCTCACAAGAGGAAGATGACCATGGTGATCGGTTCATCCGGGACCGGACTGCCTGTATCGGTGCAGACCAGTAGCAGGCCAGTCGTGGAAAGGACTCGTCGCGCGGCCCGCGAACACCCACATCACCCTGGTAGTCCGGGCCTGGCGAGCAGCGTCGTTCGTGCGCCAGGCGACAAGCCGCACGCCGCAAACTCCAGAGATTGAGTTGGGCCCCACGCAGGAGGCGCGGGGCCCTCCAGGGGCATCGCCGTGCCGCCCGACGGCGGCTCGGCCGCCTCCAAGACACCAACACCGGTGCCCACAGCACGTTCTTCCCAAGTTGTGCGCGATGAGCAGCGCCACCCCGCTGGTGACCCTGGGTGCCGCCCTGGGAAGAGTCACGCGAGTCCTTTGCGGGACGAGGAAGGCCAGCATGCCCGCTGAGGTGCTGGCGAAAATGGCAGACAGCCACAGGGCCGTGTTAGAGCTCCTTCTAACATAGTTAGAAGCCGAAGCGCGTCACGGTCCACACAGCTTTCACCTCCGCCCACACCAGCAGAAGCTCTAGTGCGCGCCCAGCTGCTCCTCGACTTTCCTCCTGCTGTGGAGAGGCTCGACAAGTGGAGAGCCACTATCCGGAGCCTCGTTGGCATCACCAACAAAGATGAGCCGTGGCCAGCGGGGCCCGTAGGCCATCGCTCCGTCGAGCCACCGCCTGCCAGCGGTAGACGGGCTGGGGGCAATGCAGCCACGGTGCATTCTCCTCCTCCACGCCAGCCACCGTGGGTGTCGATCCGTCATGACGACGCTCATGATGATATCTCCATAGCGTTGTTTGATCCGTGGACCCACCACGACCAGCGTCAAGTTCTTCGGGAGCGAGCCCTTGAAGACACTTGAACAACCATCGAGCGCCGACATGGTGTGTGCCACCAGTCAGACAGGCGAGAGGGCCCACAATGAACCACCCAACACTAGGAGGCTACAGTGGCCTACCTTACGAGGTGGGTTGTCCGGCTTTCACCCGTGAGATGGGGCAGTTCCAGTGGCCCTCCCATCGCACGTTCAAGCCCGACATTGGAGAGAAGTACAATGGCAAGACTCACCCGTCAGAGTTCCTCAGCATCTACACCATCGCGATGCAAGCTGCTGGGGCCCGCGACGATAAGGTGCTTGCTAATTACTTCCCGTTGGCACTCAAGCCCAATGTTATGTCATGGTTGATGCACTTGCCAGTGGATTCCATTTCTTCTTGGTCAGATCTGTGTCATGAGTTTGTTGGCGCCTTTACTGGAGGCCATCAAGCTCATGGCTAGGCGAGCAATTTGCACATCATCCCAACAGAAGGAAGGAGAAAACCTATGCAAGTACATCCAAAGGTTCAGTTGAGTGCAGTATAACATCCCAGACGTTCATCCTGCCGCCATGATCAGCGCATTCCATCAGAATGTGCATAACTGCAAGATGCGTGAGGAGCTAGTGATGAACAAGGTCAGGGATGTGGCCGAACTTTTTATTTTGGCCGATAGGCACGCTCGGGCGGAAGAGGGGAGGAAGTACCCCGGTGAGGACGCCGGCGTGGAAACCGACTCCACGGACGACAACGCCGCTGCCCCGACGAATAAGGGTCGCTGCTGTAACAGGACGCACAAGGGCAATACTGTACTTGTTATCGAGGGGTCCGATGACACCGGCACCGCCAAGAAGGCCAAGGCGAGCGACCCCGGCAAGGAAGTTGCCGGGTGTGCTTCTTGGCGGCTGCTGACAAGCCAGGGGGCTCTGACAAGCAATATTGCAAGATCCACCGCACCAAAGGACACGACCTCCAGAACTACCGACAAGTTGAGCTGCTCGCTGAGAAGCAGAAAGCTGAATATGAAAGGCGGGACAAGGAGAAGGGCCAAGACAGTGCCGAAGGATCCAGCAAGAAGCGGGGCGGCCAAGGAGGTCGCCGCGACAAGGATAACCAACAAGAGAGGCCCGCCCGGGGCCGTGACAAGAAGCAAGATGCGATGATCATGACGAGGACGACGAGTCCGGCGACCACGAGTTTCAGAAAGCTACAGAGGCCATGTGCGTCGACGGTGGCGCCTCGCTGCACACATCTCACCGCCAGCTCAAGAAGTGGGCGCATGAGATCACAGCGGTGGAGCCATCACTCGATGCACGGAAGCCACTGAAATGGTCCAGCACGCATATCATCTTCGATACCGAGGACCACCCTGATCGCACTACCGCGGTCGGGTGTTTGCCATTGTTGGTCTCACCAACGATTCGCTACCTCAAGGTGACCAAGATGCTAGTTGACGGTGGGGCCAGTCTGAACTTGATCTCGCCTGTTTGTGATCAAAAGGCTGCAGATTCCTGATGAAGACCTCGAGGAGACGGGCACGTTTCAAGGGGTCAGCCCGAGGAGAAGCCAGCTGAAGGGAAAGGTCACGCTGCCCGTGATGTTTGGAGGCGAGTTAAACTACAGGACGGAAAGGATCGTCTTCGATGTAGCCGAGATCCCCTTGCCCTACAACGGGATCCTCGGCCACCCGGCGTTGGCCAAGTTCATGGCGGCTTCCCATTACACCTACAACATGTTGAAGATGCCCAGGCCGATGAACATCATGACCCTCCCCTTCGACAAGAAGGATGTGCTGATTTGCGCTGACCAACTCTACCGGGAGGTAGTTGCAGCAGTTGCCGCCAAGGCACTTGCTCCTGCCATTGAAATCCCGGGACGGAAGAAGACTGGTGAGACCTCTCGCACCCACTCCAGCAAGCGCACCTCTTCGGGGTGTTGCGCTCCCGTTCAGGACGTGCCAGAGAGCTCCACCGGCAAGAGCAAGAAGTCCAGAGCTGCTCTGGCAGAGACCAAGAGGGTGTCCGTCAGAGAGGACGGCACGGGAGGGGCTTTCGGCATAAGCTCCACCCTCGACAACAATAGGAAGGTGAGCTTGTCACTTTCCTATGGGCAAATGTTGATGTGTTTGTGTGGCAAGCATCCGCATCCCCAGCGTTCCCAGGGAAGTGATTGAGCACCATCTTGTTGTCTGTCCTCACGCGCGGCCCGTCAAGCAGAAGGTTAGGAAGCAAGCTCTGGAGAGGCAGGACTTCATCATAGAAGAGATCAAGAAGCTAGAGGTGGCAGGCTTGGTGAGAGGGGTACTCCATCCGTCGTGGTTGGTTAATCCGGTGGTGGTACGCACGGCAAACGGGAAGTGGAGGCTGTGTATTGATTACACAGACATCAATAAGGCTTGCTCGAAAGATCCTTTCCCATTGCCGCGCATCGACCAGATTGTTGACTCCATGGCCGGGTGCGACCTGTTATCATTCCTTGACGCCTACTCAGGCTACCACCAGATCTTTATGATAAGAGAAGATGACGAGAAGACAACATTCATCACCCCATGTGGTACATATTGCTTTTTACGGATGCCTTTCGGGTTGAAGAGTGCTGGCTCGACCTTTACAAGAGCAGTCCAAATTGGTTTTGAGCCCCAGCTACACAGAAATATGGAAGCTTATATGGATGACATAGTGGTCAAAACCAAGGACAAGGCGACACTTGTGCAAGATTTGGAAGAGACGTTTACAATTTTGCACAAGATCAACCTCAAGTTGAACCCTGAGAAGTGTGTATTCGGTGTCCCGTCCGGCAAGCTTCTCGGGTTCTTTGTGTCGCAGCGTGGGATTGAGGCAAACCCAGACAAGATCAAGGCCATCGAGCAGATTGAGGCACCTAGCAGATCAAGGATGTGCGTCGGCTCACTGGTTGCATCGCTGCCATGAGCAGATTCATCTCCAAGTCCGCTGAGCGTGCCCTTCCCTTTTTCAAGATCTTGAACAAGGCGGGCCCAATGGAGTGGACCCTGGAGGCTGAGGCAGCGCTGCAGGATTCGAAGAAATACCTCTCCTCTACCCCGGTGCTGGTTGCGCCCAAACCACAAGAACCGTTGTTACTGTACCTGGCGGCAATGAATCAAGTGTTAGCGCCGCACTGGTGGCATAGAGGGAGGTCAACAAAGAGGCAGCAGCCACAGCAGAATCGATGGATGGCAAACCAAAACTCTCCCCGGCAGGGCCTGGTCCCGGCAAGGCCGGCCCCCCGGAAAGGTCTGACACCAATGCGACAGGGCCCACGCAACTAGCTGAAGCAGTGCAAAAGAAGAAGATGATGTAGCACCTGGTCTACTTCGTCAGCTCCCTCTTGCAGGGGGCTAGATCGAGGTACTCCGATGTGCAGAAATTACTCTTCAGACTCCTTATGGCCTCGAGGAACCTACGTCATTACTTCCAAGCGCACGAGATCACCGTTGTCACCCGCTTCCCGTTGCAACGGATACTGCATAACCCAGATGCAACGGGGAGGATTGTGAAATGCGCCTTGGAGCTATCAAGTTTTGGTTTGAAGTTCGAAAGCACCTCGATGATTCAGAGACGAGTCCTAGCAGAGTTCATTGCTGAATGGACCTCGACACCCGACGAAGAGATCCAGGAGACCACTCTCCCCGGCAAGGAAACAAGTCACAACTAGATTATGTACTTTTGATGGGGCTTTTTCGCTACAAGGCGCCGGTGCTGGTGTGCTGCTCATCGCACCCACCGGAGAGCACCTCAAGTACGTCATCCAAATGACTTTCCCAGGGAGATGTCAATGAACAACACTGCTGAGTACGAGGGATTGCTTGCTGGTCTTAGGATCACGGCAGACCTTGGAGTCAAGAAGCTCATCGTCAGGGGCGATTCACAGCTTGTCATCAGGCAGATCAACAAGGACTATCGGAGCCCGTTGATGGTAGCTTACGTGGATGAAGTGAGGAAACTGGAGGAGCGCTTTGACAGTATACAGGCAGAGCATGTCCCCTGAGTGGAGAATGACATCGCTGACTACCTGTCAAATCGTGCTGCCCTCAAGCTACCTGTGGAACCAGGTACTTTTGTGCTTCGGTTAACTCAACCATCCGTTTAACCATCAACAGAGTAGAATAAGCGAAGGAAGTCCGGACCCGGCAAGTACTTCCCCACCAAGCTCCTTGGAGCCGCCGACGAAGTTGTTTCGTGGACATCGAGCCTGTCATGGGACAACCGACTCCGGCGGGGCGCCAAGCCCTTGCCGTGGTGGCAACCGTTCCGGCGGTGGAGGAAAAGCCTTTGGTCCTTGCCGTCGAGCCACAGGCTCCAGCATGGGCGCAGCATACCATCTGATTCCTCCAGACAGGGGAGCTTCCTGAGGAGCAGGAAGAAGCAGAGAGAGTAGCCCGCCGGTATGCTCTGTATCAATTTGTTGACAATGTTCTGTACAGAAAAAGACCGGATGGAGTGAAATTGAAGTGCATCCCTCGGGCGGAAGGACTGGAGCTGTTGGCGGAAATACACAAAAGCATATGTGGCTCCCACATAGGGTCGAGGGCCCTAGCCGGCAAGGCTTTTCGGCAAGGTTTCTTCTAGCCCACTGCCCTCCAGGATGCGATGGCAGTAGTAACAAAGTGTGAAGCGTACCAGTTCCATTCGAAGAAGCTTCATCAACAAGCTCAAGCCTTGCAGACCATCCCTCTATCCTAGCCATTCTCGGTATGGGGGCTCGACATACTGGGCCCCTTTCCCCGCGCCGTCGGGGGCTTTGAGTACTTGTACGTTGCAATCGACAAGTTCACAAAGTGGTCAGAGCTGGAAGCAGTGAGGAAGGTGACCACACAGTCAGCCGTCAAGTTCTTTAAGGGGCTAGTTTGCCGCTTTGGTGTGCCGAAAAGAGTCATCACCGACAACGTCACGCAGTTCACAAGCCACACCTTCATGGAATACATTGAAGACCTCGGTAGCAAGGTCTATTTTGCTTCTGTGGCACACCCATGGAGCAACAGCCAAGCAGAGAGGGCAAATGCTGAAGTGTTGCGTGGCAGAAGGCGCTGGATTGATGAGTTGCCAACGGTTCTTTGGTCGATCAGAACAACGCCAAATCAAGCCATCGACTAGACACCCTTTGCCCTGGTTTACGGGGCAGAAGCAGTTCTCCCCATGGAACTCATATATGTGTCACCTCGAGTGCTCGCTTATGATGAGCTTGAGCAAGAACAATTGCAGCAAGATGACGTGATGCTCCTCGAGGAAGATCGTCTTCGGACGGCTGTGAGAGCAGCATGCTACCAGCAAGCCTTGCGCCGCTACCATCGCGTTCAGTAGGGGTTCATGCCTGAAGCTATGAGGAAGGCGACCTTGTTCTTCGGCGCGTTCAGTTGGCCAAGAATTCCAACAAGTTGACACCAAAGTGGGAAGGCCCTTACCGGGTAACACGAGTCACCAGGCCTGGCGCAGTCCGCCTGGAGACCGAAGATGCCATTCGAGTGAGAAACTCCTTGAACATCGAGCACCTTCGCGAGTTTTACCCGTAAGGCGCGGCTGCCAGGCCCCCCGACAAGCCACCTTTTGTACAAGCCTTGCCGACTAGGCATGTAACCCTCTGTACAAAGCCAGGCACAGACCCTGAGCATAAATAAACAAAGCGCGGGCGCCCTAAGTTATAGCATGCATGCTAGATTGAGTCTCTCCCTCGGTTGGGGTTGATAGTGCTTAGCGGCGACTCACCCCTAGCATAGAGGTCGAGTTTGCGTCTCTTTGCACCTGTCCATCATCTTTGGTTTGCAGGGTATATGAATGTTTCCGCCAAGCTAAGTGGAAGGAAGAGAAGAAGCCGACGCTCCAGCCCCGGCAAGCCAAGCCTGCCGAGGGCTGAAGACATAGAGGTCCACCCACGGCAAGCCAGGGTTGCTGGGGGCTGCGGATTCAGATAAGTTTTCTCATCCCCTGTTATACGTTTCCATATAAAATTGGGACGTATGAAGCCTCGTTTTATTCCAAGGCTTATGTACTCCCTCCATTCCTGCCATCCGAGAACCTCTTCTTTGTTCAGAATTGGGTTGTAGATGCGGCGGCAAGGAAGCAAGCGTAGGGCCCACCCCTACTTCGCCCCTGCCTCCGCCAAAGGCGTGAGTGTGGTCGAATGGAGTAGGGAAGCAGCAAGGCCTGCTGCCCGGCAACGGTGTTTATATTGAAAATAACAAGGATTTGTTCCTTGGTATGCGCTTTGCTCACACACACAAGACCCAGCAAGCACCCTTTTTCATTAATACGTTCCATACAGGTACAGTTTGTGCCGAATGTAAACATAAGCAAGGGGCTTACAGGTTTTAGGTCTAACTAAGGCTCGTAGGCTTACAAGCTAAAAAAGATAAGGTGCCCGTAATCCCGTTCTTGTCCCTCTCCACAGGAAATGGAACAAGAAGGCAAAATGGCAGAAGGAGTGCCTAGGCGAGGTACGAGCAGCAGAAGGCACCAAGAGAACATGCTGGTGGCTGCCTAGGGGAGGGCTGGTGATGATGGTGCCGGGAAGAAAGCTAGAAGATGATGCAGCGGTCCGTCAATATGCTACGAAGGCGTCGATGCCATCGTACTCCGACTTGACGGCCCACCACCCGCCTTCTTCTCCTTCTCCGTCCTTCCCACACCAGCCGCCCAAGGAGATGACCCCAAGAAGTTCATGGACCCGACTCTACCGGGAGAAGGGGCCTGGTGCACATGCTGCTGCTGCTGGCACCACCCCGGGGCGGCGGGTCCGACACCTAGTCGGACCCGTCATCCTCTTGCCTGCTACCCTCGTCGTCGATGCCGCTGTCCTCCTTGTCACTCTCGCTTGAGGATGAGTCTTCGTCATCCGAGGAGCTCTCCACGCAGCACTTCAGGCGAGTTCCGAAATCACCGAAGACCTTGACGGAGAGGAGGCCATGGATGCGAAGGAGCCTCGCCGTCAAGCTATGGATGCGAGCGAAGGTTTTCCACCCGCGGTGAAGATACATGACGTGTGGGGCCGAGAAATCAACGTCGGCCCATGTGTCGCTGTTCCCGCAACCCCTCATGTGCAGCCTCAGCACCTGCGGCGGGTCGAGCTCCATCTCCTGAGCGAATGGAGTAGGGAGACGAAGACGACGACACGTCGGCCGACGCAGCTTGACGAAGACCTCGCGGGGGTTGTCCCCGATGTGGCCCTCCATTGGGGGAAGGACCGCTGGCGGAGGCAAGGCTGATGCGCTGCCCCGTCCTCCTCTTCCTCGAGCATGACGGTGGCCTCGGCCTCGCCCCTCCCCCTTCCCCTCGTGGCCGTCTCCGCCACCATGGGCTCTTGGGAAGGAGCGGCGCGTAGTCGAGCGGAGACCCTCGCCGCCACCGTCGAAGCGTCAGCGCGCCCTCTCGTCATGACAGAACAGAGGAAGAAGAAAGGATGGGAAGAAGCGGATGGCGAAGGGCTGGGGGCTGTCGTGCCTCCCGCTGCCCTCCTTATAAAGGGGCGGGGTCAGGGCTCGGCCATCCCTCTTAGCCAATCCAGCTCATTAAGGTGACAGCGGGAGAGGCCGTCGACTGCCCTCCCCGCCCAATTGAATGCGCGTGGGTATCGACACACGCGCGCACGTCTTCCCATATTCTGCGCGCCTGTCACCCACCTTGCATCGTGCATGCGGCGTACATGGCGCAAGAGGCGGGTGTAATACGACGCGTGGAGCGACTGTTCCCAACCATGGAGAGTAAATGAGCATCGGTCCCACGGTCTTGAAGAGACACGCAAGGCGCCTCTTTACTGTTCACCACAAGATAACGCAAGCATGCTTCGATCACCCCCGCATGCGATCCCCATGTCACGCGTTCAACGAGGGTCATGGGGAAGCGCAGCGGGCGGAAAAATCACCTTAATAAAATCAACCCCGCCTACCCGCGTACCGTTTTGGCCCTGGCCCAACAACGTGTTGCGCTTATGTGTGGCCCAGACCCGGGGGCTCCTGTCGGTGTACAGAAGGAGGGGCACTACTTCCTACCCCTTTACCTGTGCACGGGTAGTCAGAGCCACACATGCCGCCACACTTAAGCGGGGCAGGGATAGGGAACCAAAACCGCAAGGTGGTCAAAGCAACGCCAAGATAGAGACGCAAAGAGCAAGAAGGTGAGGTGGTTTCCCCCGGCAAGACCCTTGCCGGGGCGAGCTCCACGGCCCCGACAAGGACCTTGCCAGGGCAACTTACCCAACGCCAGTAGGGCGCACCACCCTTGAGCCCCAGGTTTACCAACGCCACCAACCATGTTGGGACCAAGACTCGCGAGGCGCCTCCGTGATGGCATGGAGATCTTTGTGAAGACAAGAAACACTCCAAATCGGATGAGGATTAGATGATGACGAACCTCGGCAAGATCCTCGCCAAGGAAACCCACCAGACCTCCGGCAAGATCCTTGCCGAGGACGACTGCGACGCCACGGCAAGGCCCTTGCCGGGGTCCCGGCAAGGCCCTTGCCGAGGACATCCGCAGGGCCACAGCCAGGCCCGCACCCGCCAAGTTTCCACCACCACTCCCATGCAGCTGCCAGCCCACCAGCTAGGCAGGCACCTGCGTGTCGACGTGAGGCTTCCGAGCTAATTCAGCACATGCCTACGTGGTGGCATACAAATCTTCGTGAAGGCCCTACCACCGTGCCACCTCAGCAGCCTGCCAGCTTACATGGTGCTGACCTCCTCGCTGGCCCTGGTGCGTGTCGAAGCAGGGCGAGGCAGGGATAAAACAAGGGGACACTTCAGAGGTGCATTTAATGCGTCTTGTCACGTAATGGCTAAGCGATAAGCTTAGCCACCGTGCACCAATGCCACCTCCTGTGTGCCACCGTGGCGATCCCCTTGACTATAAAAGGAAGCCCGAGGCACCCAGGAGAATGATTCGGACCCTGGGACAAGTTACACTCATTGTAGCTAGCTCAAGAACTCCAAGAACACATATATACACACCAAAGTAGAACTAGAGTATTAAGCGTCCGTGCGGCCCGAACATGGGTAAACGACCCGCGTGCTTGTGCTGACTGCCGATCCCGCTCTTCTCACGACCCCGCGCCCCGCAACTGTAGTAGGGATTCTTGTGATCCCATAGGTGTCGTTTCCACCGACATATATCAATTAGGCTTCAAGTGCGTACTTGTTAGTTAAACCTATGGTTAAAATGTGACACTAAATACGACTAGTAAGTAGTACAGTAGCAGTACTAGTATACGTCGGTCAAATTATTCATCATGTCCACACATTGAATTGACGTGACAACACGCTGCGCGTGAGGTGACACAAGAATCCCGACGGCGTGTTCGGGTATTCTGGACTTAATATTTGGAGTACCACTTATCTGTCGAAATCTTTCATCATTCACTTAAAATAGTCGATTGATCATACATTGAGTACCATATAACTGGAATTACTGATGCAAGTCAAAGAAGGATTGGCCGGTGTTGCCGGCTGGCGTCAAGTTCGATCCCACGGATCAGGAGCTGACCGAGCACCTTGAGGCCAACGTGAGTGCTGACAGCGCGAGATCTCACCCTCTCATCGATTTGTTCATACCAACCATCGACAGCGAGCACGGCATATGCTATACCCAACCTGAGAAACTTCTAGGTAAGACACCGATCGGCCGTCTAATTGCACAAACATATTCCTCTGTTTATAGCTCTATTTTCCTTTTTAGATGCAGACCTGGTGAAGCAATTACAATTTGACAGTTAATAAAAAGTGAAACAAGTGACTGCAACATGCCAAAGATGTTATGAAAATGCCAACTATGTACACTCAAACCTGTATTCAACAATACTGCGGGTATCACACTGAGTGGCCTAAGGAAGCATTTCTTCCAGCGCAATTCCAGGGCGTTCAAAAGGGGCACATGGACGCGTCGCAAGATACAGTCGGAGTGAGGCATGCACACGATGTGGCACAAGACCGGCAATACCTTGCCGGTGATGGTCAACGGCCGGCAGACGGGCAGCAAAAAGGTTCTGGTGCTGCACACCAACAAGAACTTCGGCTAGCAGAGGACCAACTGGGTGATGCACCAGTACCACCTCGGGGACCTGGAGCAAGAGAAGGAGCGGTAGCTAGTCCTCTTCAAGATTTTCTACCAGACGAACACTAGGGCTAGGAGTAAAAAGATTATAAGTTTGCTTGGTATTGGTACCTGTACTACCTTGTCATCCCCAAGTTGGTATTGTTGTTAACAATCTTTTGGTATGAACTTGCATTTTCTTCCAACCATCATGTCGAGGGTCGACGTGGATATAAAGCTGAATCATTTGTTTTGAAACGAATTTCCAGGCACCTGATTTTTATTTGATGGGTAGCATAAGCACCTGCTGTTCGAATTCCCAATTCTCCATTTTTTTTGAAACAAGTGCATGCACTTATTATCACGATGAAAAAACAATATCCCTGTTGCATCCCAGTTATCAGTCTGTACTTGCAGAATTCTCTCGTTTATTGAACATGTATATTGTTTTTTTAGGTCGAGCAAGTTTCAACTAGGTTGTAGACTGCCCAGGCTTGGTTTTGTTTTCAACAGGCCCAGCCCATGACGACAATGGGGAACAAAGATCCAGCAGGTATCTACTGGCCTCTGGCCCGCCAGCGTTAGTTATATTTTGTCTTACAACATCCACATGCAGTTTTTTTACTGAATCAAACACACATCCCAGTTCTATTTTGCTCTCGAAACGCATGCCCTACATCCGTATTCTAATATCTACCTATAGTTTCACTAGTTCATATACACGTATCATTATATTGAAAATACAAAAAAACCCTTTTCATATTTACATCCTTATTTTTGTTTTTTTTTCCTCCCAACGCTGATTTTTTACCACTGGTTTTCCCTTAAACAACCTCAATTGTCCCACGTCTTATTTTCTTACAAAAACAAAACGATTTTTGGCAAATCAATAAATTCTTAAAAAATGGTTATTATTTCAGGATTACAGTAGTTCGGACTCCACCGAAATATGCAAAATAAGGTTGAACTTTTTGACCGTGGTCCTGGGCAGAAAATGGGTTGTAATAAATTACTTAAGAATTAGCAAATGTGCTGCAAATTATTAAAAATAGCAAATGGGCTATATGTTGTCTGCCACAAATTTGGAGGCTGACTTGTGGGACTACTAAGTTCATGCGTACACAAGGTTTCTCAAAAAAGAAACTTAGTCAACAATCCACTCTACCAGCATGAGACAGTTAGATGTCAATCTAACGGCAATCATGCTTCTTCAGTCTCTGATCTTGCTACCCCAGCCGCCCAAACCAGCGCCGTCGGAACCGCCTACTCCCGCCTCCCATGGTCGGCTGTGCTGCCGGGCAGGCCTCACGGACCCATCATACTCGCATCCCTGGCATGTCTATCCCTCTACTCACCCACACCTCCTGTTATTTTCTGGCGACAGCAGCCGAACCAATCAACCCTCGTACTCTCCACCGCATGGGCAGCCACTGTCGTGTCTTCCCCGGCTCCATGTCATTCCATACGTAGGCCTCGCCGTCGTCCACCGCCCTGGTGATCTCGGTGCGGCGTGGTCAACTTGGTCAATGAACGACATCCATCGGAAGTGGACTGTATGTGGAGAGGCTGACAGCCGGGTCCACGGCCGCATACAAGGAAATGCCTCCTTATTACGCGCAAAATAATGATTCCTCCACCTGACATCTGGGACCCGCCGGAAGGGCCTCTGTATTTCGCGAAAAAAAGTTCCCTCCGCTGACAGGTCGGACCCACCAACTATATCTTCGCACGCAAGGAGGTGCCTTCTTATTGCGCACAAAAAAATGAATACCCCCCTGCCAGCTGGGACCCACCATAGTGGGAGACTGATTTGTGGGCCTACTAAGTTGACGGGGACGGAGGGCTTTGTCAACTTAGTAAATATATGAATGATTCTCGCTCCAGTGACCATACGATATCCATCCAACAGCCGTAGTGCTTCTTCAACCGCCCAAGGCAGCGCCGGTCGTGGTGCATGCTCCTGTCTCCCGTGGCCGGCGGTGCTACCGCGGAGGCCTCACCGCCCCCATACTACTCCCATCGCTGCCCAGGCCATCCCTCCACTCACCCACACCCCTTGTTATTCTGCGGCGACGGCAGCCTCACAACTCAGCCGAACCAGTGAACCCTCGTACTCCTCTCCGCGTGGGCATCCACTGCCACGTCTTCCCCATCTCCGCATCGTGACCTTCCTAGGCCTCGGCGTCGTCCACCGCCGTGGTGCTCTCGGCGCAGTGTGGTCAATGTGGTCAACGATCGGACTTCCATCCGAAGAGTACTTTACATGGAGAGGCTGACAGCTAGGTCCACGACAGCCACAAGGAAGTGCCTCCTTATTACGCGCAAAATAATTATTCCTCCACCTGACAGCAGGGACCCATCGGACGGGCCACCGGATTTTGCGAAAAAAATTGTTTCCCCTGACTGCTGGGACCCACTGGACGAGCCACCGTGTTTCGTGAAAAAAAACATTCCCCCCGTTGTCAGCTCGGACCCACCAGAAGTGCCTCCTTATTACACACACAAAAATGAATACTCCCCTGCTAGCTGGGACCCACCTTGGTGGGAGACTGACTTGTGGGCCTACTAAGTTGACGGGGACGGAGGGCTTTGTCAACTTAGTCAATATGAACGATTCTAGCTCCAGTGACCTTACGATGTCCATCCAACGGTTGTAGTGCTTCTTCAACCTCTAGTCTTCTTGCTCCAGCCGCCCAAAGCAGCGCCGGTCGTGCCGCATGCTCCTGCCTCCCGTGGCCGGCTGTGCTGCCGCAGAGGCCTCACCTCCCCCTACTATTCCCACCGTTGGCCAGGCCGTGCGGCGACGGCAGCCTCACACCGCAGCCGAACAAGTGAACCCTCGTACTCCTCTCCGCTCGGGCTTCCACTATCGCGTCTTCCCTGGCTCTGCGTCGTCCCCTTCCTAGGCATCGTTGTCGTCCACCGCCCTGGTGCTCTCGATGCGGCGTGGTCAAGGAACGACTTCCATCGGACATGGACTGTACGTGGAGAGGCTGACAGCTAGGTCCATGGCCGCAGGAAGGAAGTGCCTCCTTTTTACGCGAAAAATAATGATTCCTCCACCTGACAGAAGGGACCCACCGGACGGGCCACCGTATTTCGTGAAAAAAATGTTTCCCCCTGACTTCTAGGACCTACCAGCTATATCTTCACACGCAAGGGAGTGCGTCCATATTACAGGCAAAAAAATGATTTGCCCCCTGACTGCTGGGACCCACCAGCTACATCTTCGCATGCCAGGAAGTGCGTCCGGGCAAAAGTAAACGATTCGCCTCCCTGACTGCTGGGACCCACCAGCTACATCTTCGCACGCAAGGAAGTTCCTGACAGTTGGGACCCACCTGGTCGAAGCGTACGTAGCATTGTCATTCTGGTCGCGAACGTGTACGTACATACTGGTTGATGTAGAGGCGCGCATGTGTCGTAGTAGAGGTGCGCACGTAGCACGTACACGTACGTACAGCGGCCAGGGTGCAAGAAAGTAAATACGGCCATGTATGTACATACAGGCGGGGTCTCGAACGCCTACTCGCATATACGTATGGCCAGGGCTCGTGTACGTGGCTGGGTCAGAACGGAGAAACAACATCGTCGTCATGTTCATGGGGAGCCAACCGGCTAGGTTGGAACGGAATGCATCGTCGTGTTCACCGGGAAGGCTTGGACGGAATAGTCGATGGAAACGAGGCCTGGCGTACCATAGAACGGAGGAAATGGCCTTGTGTTCGACAGGCCATGTTTGAAATGGGATCCTGTTCACCGGGAGGGGTCTGGCATACTGCAAAATGGAGGAAACGGACTTGTGTGGACCTCCTACAGTCAAAACAGGGTCCTGTTGATCGGTAGGGGTGTGGCGTACCGCAAAGCAGAGGAAACAGACTTGTGTTAGAGTGCTATGGTCGAAACGGGGGTCCTGTTCATCAGGAGGGGTGTGGCGTACCGCAAAACGGGACTCCACGGGATACTGTTCATCTCCACCGTCGACCTCCTCCAGCCTCCACGGGCTACTATTCATCCACCGTCGACCTCCTCCAGCCTCCACCTGCGACTGTTCATCCATGGGCTCCTGTTCATCTAGCCTCCACCGTCGACCTCCTCCAGCCTCCACCTGCGACTGTTCATCCACGGGCTCCTGTTCATCTAGCCTCCATCGCACACTACTCCACCGGCTACTGTTCAACCACCCCTCTCCACGGGCTCCTGTTCAACCACCCCTCCACGGTCTACTATTCATCCACCCCTCCACGGGGTCGTCCTATTCATCCGGCCCTCCACGGGGTCCTGTTCATCCAGACCCAACTGGCTCGATCGATCGGGGTCATGTTCATCCAGAGGCAACACCACGGGGTCCTGTTCATCCACCCCCACCGCTCACTGTTCATCCAACCCCCCCCACCCTGCAACGCTCACTGTTCATCTATAGGCAGCATTGATCGGCTTCAGTTAGCAACAGTAGCAAAGGAATCACTCGATCGGGTTCAGTTAATATCCATCGATCCATCGCTCGGGTTCAGTAACGCGTAGCCTGCAGTGCAATCGCTCGGGTTCAGTTAGAGCCCAACGCCTCGCTCGGGTTCAGTTAGAGCCAACGCCTCGCACACACGCGCTTACTTGTACGAGAGAAACACGCATTGCTCGGCCCCCGACCACCCACCGTAACCGAGAACTCGCCGAAATTTTCCTCGCCCTCGCTTCTACCACCGTTTTTTCCGTCATGGATGGCCCAAAGAATGTCATGCAGCTGCATCTCCGGCCCGCCCAGGACGAAAAGCCCATTCGTTGTCATGATTTTTTGTCATAGAAGTAGGAGCCTACCACATCTATGATGATACCGGATTTTGTCACAATTATCATCATATAAGTGTCATAAGTATGACAGGAAAAAAATTTGTTCGGCCCAAAATATCACGGATGTGTCTTTTTTTGTAGTGTATATATTCGTCCTTGATACGACTACCGGTGGAAATTTCTTAATGTATCCATATTTGGATGCTTTTAATGACACGGGAGATCTAGTGGGTGCACCACCTATCATTATTAATGAAACAATCTTAACTCCTGAGCATGTTATGCAAAGATTAGACGCTATTGAAAAGAAGATGGTCACCTTAAAGAAATTCAAAATTTGGATACAAAGATGTAGAATCTTGCTAATAAATTTGGGTCAAAAGTGGGCAATGTTTTCAAATTACTAAGGGAAGAGGAAACCATAATTAATGTAAGAATTTGAGAAAGCCCTTCTCGGTTTGATAAGTTGGAAGAAATTTTTAGTAACTTAATCTCGCCTTTTTCTTCTCATAAAAATATGGAGAAAACTCCCGTAAAAATGGGCAAGACTACTCAAGTCACTAAGAACAAGAGTGCAACTTCTAATAACAAAGAAGATCTTAACATGATTAGCATTCACGCTAACTTTGTTGAAGTTTTAAGAGACCCTACTTGCAAGAATGAATACTTCAATCTTATTCTAGAAGTATCATTATCGAAAATATGCATGTAAAATCTTTGAAGAATATTGATTGTGTGATTGAGGAATTGGAAACCAAAGATGACAATAATTGTATCTATGCATTATGCCTAGCTAGGGGCATAAAGCGATAGCGCTTGTTGGGAGGCAACGCAATGAATAAAACTTATTTCAGCCTTTTTCTTTCTGTTTTTTAGTGTTTTCATAATTATGCTAATATTATGATTGTGTTTTTATGTTTTAATATTGTTTGCGCCATGTAGAGCCTTTGGGATTGTGTTTGGTGATAGTTGATTTGATCTTGTTGGAAAATAGAAACTTTCGTGCCCAGTAAAATAATTTTCAAAATTCACATAAGTGATGAAAGATTCTGAATTTTTTACATAAGATTTATATACAAATTTCCTACATTGTCCTAAGTTTTCAGAATTTTTGGAGTTGCAAAAGTATGGTCAAAGTTCAGATTACTATAGACTGTTCTATTTTTGACAGATTTCGTTTTCATTGTGTTGTGTGCTTATTTTGATGAATCTATGGATTCTATCGGGGGTATAAGCCAAGGTAAAGTTGGAATACAGTAGATATAATGCAATAATAAAATATGAATGGGTTTGCAACAGTACTTAGAGTGATGATTTGCTTTATTACACTAACGAATCTCACAATGGTTAAGTTTTGCGTCCTTGAATTTTTCAAGTTTTGGGTGAGATCATGATGGATGAAGGAATAAGGGTGAAAAGAGCCTAAGCTTGGGGATGCCCATGGCACCCCAAGTTAATATTCAAGTAGAACCAAGCAACTAAGCTTGGGGATGCCACGGAAGGCATCCCCTCCTTCTTCTAACAAACATTAGAATTTTACTTGGAGCTATATTTTTATTCGTCACATATCATGAGTTTTGCTTGGAGCATCTTGTATTATTTGAGTCTTTGCTTGTTTTGCTTTTTAGTTTGTGTCATCTATCCTTGCTGGAAAAACCTACTTGAGACAGCCAAAATTATGCTACAGATTGTTCTAGTGCTTCACTTCAATTTTTTTATCTATGGAATTGCTCTAGTGCTTCACTTATCTATTTGAGCATGGCGTGCTTTAATATTTTTGAATAAATGCTCTCATGCTTCACTTAGATTTATTTGAGAGTTAGTAATTTTTGAAGAAATTCTCTCATGATTTACTTATATTATTTTGAGAGATGAAAATTTTTATGCTCATGTTCTTCACTTAAATTTGTTTGAGCTTGTCAAAAGCAATAGCAACATATGAAATTAGTCCCAAAGTGATAGATATTCAAGATGGATATAATAAAAACTTTCATGAAGATCATTGGACAAAATAAACTTGATTCTTTGTAATAGTTTTGAGATACGATGATAGTAATATATCAGTCATGTTGGTGAATAATTATGCTTTTGTAAGAATATTGGTGTTCAGGTTTGCGATTCCCTATGCAAGCATGAAAGTCAATAGTTATGCAATTAAATTATATCCTACTTGTGGTGCATTATTCGGTGTTAGTTATGCTTAATGCTCATTTTTAAGAATTTTCGTTTCTTGGTTGGTTGCTTCTTAATCTATTTTCTAGCCTTCATTTGTACTAACTAGAAATACTACATGTGCATCCAAAATCCTTAAACCCAGTTTTGCCACATGAGTCCACCATACCTACCTATATGCGGTGTTTCCATGTCGTTCTAAGTAAATTTGTATCTGCCATCTATGAAATTTCAAAATGAATTTCATTTTTGCGTGCTCGTACCGCTCATGAAGCATGAAGCTGCAGGGGGTGGCCAATATTTTCCATGCTAGATGTGTTATTCTCAAGATGAGTGTTTATTCACTTGTCATTGCATGAGAGTACGACGGTAATAGGGATGCCCAGTCCCGAAATGAATTTTTTTACTTTATGTTGTCAAATAATAAATTCCTTGGAAAGTGTTGGTATGGATGGTACCCGTGGATACGGCTAGCCATGGAGTGTGAAAGTATGGTGGAAAAAGGAATAAACTTTATTTTATATTTGGTAACCTCCTATGATGTATCTAGCATAGAAAGTGTTGGGAATTACTTGATCATTTTTGTTGACGGGAAAAGGATGCCTCTCAAAAATTCTATCTCTCAGTTAAGCTTTGAGCTCTCGCACCTCTACCAATCCCTACTTCCCTCTGCAAAGGGCCTTTCTATTTACTTTATGCAATTTTTTATTTTTTTTGAGTGTCCATCTTCTCTTATAAAGCACCAACTAGGGAGCACTATGATCATACTTGAGCATTGGATGTAGCCAATATGCGAGTTGTTTAGTGAATGGATCAATGATTTAGCATGATGGGCTAGGGATAACTTTCTTTAGTGTTGATATTTTGAAAGACAAGGTTGCTTGTTGATATGCTTGAGTACTGAAATCTTCATGTCAAAACTGGACTATTACTTTGAACCATATAAAAGTACAAATGTCCATGCTATAAAAGAAAAGAATATGTGATGAACATGTTAGGCAGCATTCCACATAAAAAAATATGTTTTTATCATTTACCTACTCGAAGACGAGCGGGAATTAAGCTTGGGGATGCTGATACGTCTCCAACATATCTATAACTTTTTATTGTTCCATGGTGTTATATTATCATTCTTGGATGTTTTACAATCATTTTATAACAACTTTATAGCATTTTTTGGTACTAACCTATTAACATAGTGCCTAGTGCCAGCTGCTATTTTTTGCTTGTTTTTTATTTCGCAGAATATCAAAACCAAATGCATCGATACTTTTTGGAGATTCTGTTGGACCAGAAGACACCTTAGGGACCAACAAAGCACCTGGGAGGAGGCTTATGGGGCCCATGATACACCAGGGCACGCCAGAGGCCCCTGGTGCACCTTGATGTATGGTGGGGCCCACAGAGGTCTCCTGCGCCGCCTCTTTGCCCTATAAATTGCCAAATATTCCAGAAACCCTAGACGAGTCGACGAAATACAATTCCAGCCGCCGCAAGTTCCACAGCATCGAAATCCAATCTAACACTACCATGGAGGGCTTCATCATCATCATTGGTGCCTCATCGATGATGCGTGAGTAGTCCACCATAGACCTACGGGTTCGTAGGCAGTAGGTAGATGGCTTCTTCTCTCTCTTTTGATTCTCAGTACAATGGTCTGTTGGAGATCTATTTTATGTAATGACTTTTTGTTGGGAGCTGATGAAGTTTGGGTTCATGATCAGATATTTATCCATGAATATTATTTAAGTCTTCTTTGATCTCTTATATGCATGATTTTTAATAGCCTCGTATTTCTTCTTCGAATCTTTTGTTTTTAGGCCAACTAGATGGATTTTTCTTGGCATGGGAAGAGGTGCTTTGTGATGGGTTCGATCTTGCGGTGTCCTTTCGTAGTGACAGAAGGAGCAGCAAGGCACGCATGTATCATTGCTATTAAGGATAAGAAGATAGGGGGTATTCCTACATGAATAGATCGCATCTACATCATGTCATTATTTTTATCGCATTACTCCGTTTCTCCATGAACTTAATACACTAGATGCATGTTGGATAGCAGTCGATGTGTGGAGTAATAGTGATAGATGCAGAATCGTTCCGGTCTACTAATCTTGGACGTGATGCCTATATATTGATCATTGCCTTGGATATCGTCATAATTATTTGATCTTCTATCAATTGCCCAACAGTAGTAATTTGTTTACCCACCGTGTGCTATTTCTCAAGAGAAGCCACTAGTGAAATCTACGGCCCCGGGTCTATTCTTTATCATATTTGCTTTCTGATCTATTATTTTCCACTTTTATTTTCAGATCTATTATTCCAAAAACCCAAAAATACCTTGCTGCACTTTTGTGTTACCTATTTTATTTCGCGTTTTACCGAGATCTATTTATCCAATCTAACACAAATTTATCTATCTTTTTACCGTTGAGGGATTGACAACCCCTCTTACGCGTCGGGTTGCAAGTATTTGTTCTTTCTGTGCAGGTACCGTTTACATAGTGTTGATTGGTTCTCCTACTGGATTGATACCTTGGTTTCACAACTGAGGGAAATACCTACCATCGTTGTACTCCATCATCCCTTCCTCCTTGGAGAAATACCGACGCAGTTTCAGGCAACATGAGTGCCCACCCCCAGGGCGCGCCCTACGAGCTTGTGGCCCCCCTGGACCTTCAACAACCCTAACTCCAACTGCATATATACCTATTCACCAAGAAAAACCCCAGAGAAAAGGATTCATCATGTTTTACAATACGGAGCCACAGACACCT
Source organism: Triticum aestivum (assembly GCF_018294505.1). Lineage (NCBI taxonomy): Eukaryota > Viridiplantae > Streptophyta > Magnoliopsida > Poales > Poaceae > Triticum > Triticum aestivum. Next base: position 342,621,793 of record NC_057810.1, read on the forward strand.
CATGTTCTTCATTGGGAGGGTTGATCTGGGGTTCGTTTGGGGCTCCGGAGCATGGAATTTGTTGCCGTCATCATCACCACCCCATCTTCACTACCAATTTCATGATGCTCACCGCCGGGAGTGAGTAATTCCTTTGTAGGCTTGATGGACGGTGCTACTTCTTGAGCTTGCGTTGGATTTTCCCTTGAAGAGGAAAGGGTGATGTAGCAAAGTAGAGATAAGTATTTTCCTCAGTTGAGAACCAAGGTATCGATCCTGTAGGAGGAACACACAAGCCAACAATGGTTGCACCTACACAAACAAACAAATACTTGCACCCAACACGATAAAGGGGTTGTCAAAACCTTCATGATTACTTGCAAGGATGAGATCTGATAGTGATAGATATAGAAGATAAGTAAAAGTGCAAAATAAGATAAAAGTAAATAAATTGCACCAAGGTATTTATGTATTTTTTATTTAATAGATCTGAAAAATAATATGACAAAAATAGACCTCGGGGCCATAGTTTTCAATAAGGCTTCGCCATTGAAAGAAAGCATACGATGGGTAAACAAATTAATGTTGAGCAATTGATAGAAAAGCAAATAATTATGACGATATCTAAGGCAATGATCATGAATATAGGCATCAAGTCTGTGAAAAGTAGACCGACTCCTGCCTGCATCTATTACTACTCCTCCACACATCGATCGCTATCAAGCATGCATCTAGTGTATTAAGTTAACTAACAAGAACGGAGTAACGCCTTAAGCAAGATGACATAATGTAGAGGGATATATCCAATCAATATGAACAAACCCCATCTTTTTATCCTTAATGATAACAATATAAATATGTGTCATGTCCCTTTCTGTCACTGGGATTGAGCACCGCAAGATTGAACCCAATACAGAGCACCTCTCCCACGGCAAGAAAACTCAATCTTGCTGGACAAACCAAATCAATATATCGGAGAGAAATACAAAGCTATCTTAATCATGCATCAAAGAGTTCAGAGAATACTCAAATAATATTCATAGATAATCTAATCATAAACCCATAATTCATCGGATCTCAACAAACGCACCGCAAAATAAGATTACATCGAATAGATCTCCAAGAACATCGAGGAGAACATTGTATTGAAGATCAAAGAGAGAGAAGAAGCCATCTAGCTACTAGCTATGGACCCATAGGTCCGTGGTAAACTACTCACACACCATCATAAGGGTAGCAAGGTTGATGTAGAAGCCCTCTATGGTCGAACCCCCCTCCAATAGGGCACCGGAAAAGGCCTCCAGATGGGATCTCGTTGTTCTGGAACTTGCAGCGACAGAACAATATTTTTGGTGTGTCCTCTAGTCTATGAGGAATATTTAGGTATTTATAGAAGAAGAAATAGGGCTAGAGGAGCCACAGGGGGCCCACAAGCTTGGGGGCGTGCCCACCGAGCTTGTCATTGACTAGTGGCTCTTCTGGCCTCCTTCGAAAACTTCTAGGGTATCTTGTGGTCTAAGAAAAATCGTCAAAAAGTTTCATTCCATTTGTATTGATTTCCTGTACAGACAAAAACAAGGAAAAAACAGCAACTGGCACTATAGGTTAGTTCCAAAAAATTATATAAAATGGCATAATATATAATGCACATGAAACATCCAAGATTAATAATATAATAGCATGGAATAATAAAAGATTATAGATAGGTTGGAGACGTATCAAGCATCCCCTAGCTTAATTCCTTCTCGTCCTCAAGTAGGTAAATGATAAAAACAGAATTTTTGATGTGGAATGCTACCTAACATGTTTATCATGTAATCTTTCTTTATGTGGCATGAATATTCAGATCCGTAAGATTCAAAACAAAAGTTTAATATTGACATAAAACAATAATACTTCAAGCATACTAAAAGGCAATCATGTCTTTTCAAAATATAATGGCTCAAAAAGTTATCCCTACAAAATCATATAGTCTTGTCATGATCCATCTTCTTAACACCAAGTATTTATCATGCACAACTCCGATGACAAGCCAAGCAATTGGTTCATACTTTTTAACGTGCTTCGGCTTTTTCAACTCTCACGCAATACATATGCGTGAGCCATGGATATAGCACTATGGGTGGAATAGAATATGATGTTGGAGGTTGTGTGGAGAATACCAAAAAGGAGAAAGTCTCACATTGATGAGGCTAATCAACGGGCTATGGAGATGCCGATCAATTGATGTCAATGCAAGGAGTAGGGATTACCATGCAACGGATGCACTAGAACTATAAGTGTAAGAAAGCTCAAAAGAAAACTAAGTGGGTGTGCATCCAACTAGCTTGCTCATGAAGACCTCGGGCATTTTAGGAAGCCCATCATTGTAATATACAAGCCAAGTTCTATAATGAAAAATTCTCACTAGTAATATATGAAAGTGACAAAATAGGAAATTCTCTATCATGAAGAACATGGTGCTACTTTTAAGCACAGGTGTGGAAAAGGACAGTAACATTGTCCTTCTCTCTTTCATTTTTTATTTTCTCTTTTTTGGGGGGCTCTTTGGTCTCTTTTGTGTGTGTGGGGGGGGGCTCTTTGGACTCTTTTTATTTTCGTTCAGAGTCTCACCTGGACTTGTGGGGGAATCATAGTCTCCATCATCCTTTCCTCACATGGGACAATGCTCTAATAATGATGAGCATCACACTTTTATTTACTTACAACTCAAGAATTACAACTTGATACTAAAACAAAGATGTGACTCTATATGAATGCCTCCGGTGGTGTACTGGGATGTGGAATGATCTAGCATGACATGTATAAAATATATGAACAGTGGACAAGCCACAAATACTATGTCAACTATACGATCATGCAAAGTAATATGAAAATGATGATATGTGTCATCATAAAAGGAACGGTGGAAGTTGCATGATAATGTATCTTGGAATGGCTATGGAAATGCCATAATAGGTAGGTACGGTCGCCGTTTTGAGGAAGATATAAGGTGGCTTATGTGTGAAAGAGCGTATCATATCACAAGGTTTGGATGCACTGGCAAAGTTTGCACCGACTCTCAAGGTGAGAAAGGAAAATGCATGGTACCGAACAGGCTAGCAAAATGCGGAAAGGTGGGAGTTTGTATAATACATGGACTCACATCATTCATAAAGAACTCACATACTTATTGCAAAAGTTTATTAGCCCTCAAAGCTATGTACTACTAGGCATGCTCCTAGAGGGATAAATTGGTAGGAAAAGACCATCGCTCATCCCCGACGGCCACTCATAAGGAAGACAATCAATAATAAATCATGCTCCAATTTCATAGCATAATGAGAGACCATACGTGCATGCTTCAGAAATCACAAACCTTAACACAAATATTGTTACTAAACCACAATTACTCATTAGCATGAATCTAATATCACCATCTTTATATCTCAAAACAAATGAAAGGAATCAAATTTCTCATATATTCAGTGATCTTCATGAAAGCTTTTATTATATCCCTCTTGAATACCCATCATATTAGGACTAAATTCATAAGTCAAGCAAATTTCCATACTATTTATAAGACTCTCAAATAATATAAATGAAGCATGAGAGTTCATTAATTTCTTTAAATTATAACCACCGGTGTGCTCTAAAAAGAAATAAGTGAAGCACTAGAGCAACTACCTAGCTCAAAAAATATATGTTAAGCCCATAGAGTATTCTAACAAATTCATAATTAATGTGTGTCCCTCTCAAAAGGTGTATCCAGCAAGGATGATTGTGGCAAACTAAAATCAATTAAAGCAAAGACTCATATAATACAAGATGCTCCAAGAAAAACACAGATCATGTGGTGAATAAAAATATAGCCTCAAGTAATTTACGATGGATTGTAGACAAAAGAGGGGATGCCATCCAGGGCATCCCCAAGCTTAGATGCTTGGATGTCCTTGAATATTACCTTGCGATTCCTTGGGCATCCCCAAGCTTAGGCTCTTGCCACTCCTTATTTCACATTCCATCGAAACTCCACCCAAAACTTGAATATTTCACAACACAAAACTCAACAAAAAATTAGTGAGATCCATTAGTGAAACAAAGAAGATAACCACTTTTAGGTACTGTTGTAACCTAATTCCAATTTCATATTTGGATTATATCTACTGTATTATAACTTCACCATGGTTCATACCCCCCGATACAACCCATAGATTCATGAAAATAAGCAAACAACACAATGAAAACAGAATATGTCAAAAACAGAACAATCCGTAATAATATGGACTTTAGCCAAATTTCTGTAACTCCAAAAAATCTGAAAAATTAGGACAACATGGGAAATTTGTATATCAATAAAGTGTAAAACTTCAGAAATTTTCGCCGCTCAAGTGATTCTTAACAATTCTGCTACTTGACGTAAAAGTTTCCGTTTTTTCACAGAATCAAATCAACAATCTTCCAACCCATCCCAAAGGTGTTACTTGGCACAAACACTAATTAAAACACTAAAACACAATCATACCAAAATTACAATGGTATATACACATAAAACAGAGAGGAAAAACATTGGTTTGTCTCCCAACAAGTGCTTTTCTTTAAAGCCTTTTAGCTACGCATTGATAATTTTAATGATGCTCACATGGAAGAAAAGGATTGAAGCACAAAGAGAGTATCATATAGCATATCAAAATCACATTTAAGTCTAACACACTTCTGGTTCATAGGAATTTTATAACCAAACAAATTATCAAGACAAGCAATATATAGCATATGCAAGGAAGAAAAAAGAAATTATAGCAATGTCAGCATGAAGAGAGGTAATTTAGTAACAAGAAGATTTCTACAACCATATTTTTCCTCTCTCATAATAATTGCATGTGGGATCATATTAAAATTTAACAAACTAGATCTCACATAACATATTCTCTAATTTTTCCACATGCATGCAAAGTTGACACTCTTCCAAAATATTGGGATTATCATAAAATAAAGTCATGACTTCTCCAAGCCCACTTTTATCAAGAATTTCATAAGATTGATCAATCTCCAAAGTAGTGGGATCATTATCACCTAAAGTTGACACTCTTTCAAACCCACTTCCAATATTATTGCAAACATTATTATCAATATCATATTCATCATGAGGCTTAAACAAAATTTCAAGATCATAAAATGCATCACCCCAATCATGATTATTACAGTAAGTAGCGGACATAGCAATAGCATCCCCAAGCTTGGGGTTTTGCATATCATTAACACAATCTTCATTAGTAGAATTTGTAATAACATCATTGCAATCATGCTTTTCATTCAAGGAGCTATCAAGTGTGGGTGCAATAGCAATAATTTAATGTTTATCATAAGGAACTACAGCAAGTTCATCTCCATATGTATAATTAATATTGGCATCATGGCCATAAGAATAACAAGCATCATGTTCATCAAGGGGGATATTTCAATCAAATCAACCGAATCATAATTATCTATAGCTTCATGCATATCATTATTTTCTCCAAAAGCAGCAGACATTCCCTCAATAAATTCTTTAACATAGGCATTAGAAGCATACTTTTCATAGCAATATTTAAGTATGTAAAAATTTTCAGATTGGAGAGAGTAATATCATACTTTTCAATCAAGGAAGCAACTTCATAAGCACCCTTAAAAGACACAAATTCTTCTATTTGTTCGATATCATAGTAGCCATAAACACCTTTGGCATAAGAAGATAGAATTTCATTATCATTAAACTCACATAGGTAGGGAAGGTGTTTTTTAGGGTTCTCCTAGCAAAAAGTAAAATCATAAATTTCACATAGATTCCAAGCATAGCATAGCGAACAATTTATTTGATTCCATAAGAGTCCCCCTTTTTGAGACAACGGTGACGCACAAAATGAGCATGCTCATCTAATGATTTTCCCTCAACTAAACTAGTAGGGGTTTCAGCATGAGCACATATGAATCAAAGACGATCCAAGTAGAAAACTTCAAGTGGATACATATCAATAGATTTTTAGAAAGCAAATAGAAGGCACATGGAAACACAAGCAAAGATAGAAAACGAGCAAAAACGCATACGAAAAATCCCTGAACAAAAAGGAAAATATTTTTGTATTTTTCTGAAAACATTTTTGAAGTGGGGGAGAGGAAAACGAGAGGAAACTCGGGAATAATGTAAATGCAAGATATGAGAGTTTATGATGGGTACTTGGTAGGCTTGATGTGTGTCCTCCTCGGTAATGGCGCCAGAAATTCTTCTTGCTACTTCTTGAGCTTGCGTTGATTTTTCCCTCGAAGAGGAAAGGGTGATGGAACAAACTAGAGATAAGCATTTCCCTCAGTTGAGAACCAAGGTATCAATCTGTAGGAGGAACACACAAGTCACCAATGGGGGCACCTACAGAAACAAACAAATACTTGCAGCCAACGCGATAAAGGGGTTATCAATCCCTTCATGGTTACTTGCAAGGATGAGATCTGATAGTGATAGATATAGAAGATAAGTAAAAGTGCAAAATAAGATAAAAGTAAATAAATTTCACCAAGGTATTTTTGTATTTTTGATTTAATAGATCTGAAAAATAATATGACAAAAATAGACCCGGGGGCCATAGTTTTCACTATAGGCTTCTCTCTTGAAAGAAAGCATACAGTGGGTAAAAAAATTATTGTTGAGCAACTGATAGAAAATCAAATAATTATGACGATATCGAAGGCAATGATCATGAATATAGGCATCACGTCTGTGAAATGTAGACCGACTCCTACCTGCATCTACTACTATTACTCCACATATTGACCGCAATCCAGCATGCATCTAGTGTATTAAGTTAATTAACAAGAACGGAGTAACGCCTTAAGCAAGATGACATAATGTATAGGGATATATCCAATCAATATGAACAAGCCCCATCTTTTTAGCCTTAATGGCAACAATATAAATATGTGTGATGTCCCTTTTTGTCACTGGGACTGAGCACCGCAAGATTGAACCCAATACAGAGCACCTCTCCCCTGGCAGGAAAAATCAATCTAGCTGGCCAGAAATACAAAGCTATCTTACTCTTGCATAAAAGAGTTCAGAGAAGACTCAAATAATATTCATAGATAATCTGATCATAAACCCCAAATTCATTGGATGTAAACAAATGCATCACAAAAGAAGATTACATCCAATAGATCTCCAAGAACATCAAGGAGAACATTGTTAATGAAGGTCAAAGAGAGAGAAGAAGCCATCTAGCTACTATCTATGGACCTGTAGGTCTATGGTAAACTACTCACACATCATCGGAAGGGCACCAAGGTTGATGTAGAAGCCTTCCATGGTCGAATCCTCCTCCGATAGGGCACCGAAGAAGGCCTCCACATGGGATCTAGTGGTTCTGGAACTTGCGGCGGCAGAAAAGTATTTTTGGTGTGTCCTTTGGTCTACCGGGAATATTTAGGTATTTATAGAAGAAGAATTAGGGCTAGAGGAGCCACAGGGGGCTCACAAGCTTGGGGGGCGCTCCCCCCTAGGGCGCACCCTCCGAGCTTGTTGTTGACTAGTGGATCTTCTGGCCTCCTTTGAAAGCTTCTAGGGTGTCTTGTGGTCCAAGAGAAATCGTCAAAAAGTTTCGTACCGTTTGGACTCCATTTGGTATTGATTTTCTCTGAAGACAAAAACAAGGAAAAAAATAGCAACTGGCACTTGGCACTAGGTTAATAGGTTAGTCCCAAAAAATGATATAAAATAGCATAATAATGCATATAAAACATCCAAGATTGATAATATAATAGCATGAAATAATAAAAAATTATAGATACATTCGAGAGGTATCATTTGTATTTATAACCTAGTAATAAGCTGCTAAGTGGGAAGCTGTTTAGGTTTTGATCAGTGTGAATAGGTTTGCAATTAAATACAACATGGTAATTTGGAATGTGAGGGGGACAAGCTCAAAATTTATTGAAGGTTCCAGTTTTCAAAGTGTGGCACGCTTCCTGAATGGTGTAATGTTGCATCTGCATCTGCTGGCTTATGGACAACTATTCTCTGCTATGTTCAACTGCTATATGCAATAATTATGCATGTAATGGCTCATCGTTGAGGTGGCCGTGGCGCTCTCTGCTCGTGTCCCTCTGCACGCTCTGCTCTCGCGTGCATCCGCGCGCTCTGCTCCCGTGTCCGTCCGTGCACTCTGCTCATTGTTGCGGTGCCATGGCGCGCTCGGGTCATGTCCCTCCGCGCGCGCTCTACCAGCGGTTGGGGCTGGCACATGATCATGTTGGGGGGCCCATATGCATGCGGTTGTGCGGCATGCGTCGCCCAGATGCGGTTACGTGCGGCATGATGGAGTTACGCTCTTCAAAAATTGTCATCCGGACATGCCGATATTCTAGTCTGTGCGGCCTCCCCATTTATTCCCGCGGCCATTATAACCTTAATCTGTTTAACTTTTCGATCACGCCCCACAATACAAACAAGCACACCCACGACGACACATATAGAGAGGATATCTACCGTTGCTCCAATGGAGTTGGGCGTGCATCAAGTGGAGACCCGCGTGAGGGAGAAGGATCTCTGAGTGGTGTACACCAACGACCTGCCGTGGTGGAGGACTCCATCAACACCATGGTGCAATTTCTTGCTCGCGATGTGATACGTCTCCAGCAAATCTATAATTTTTTTACTGTTCCATGCTATTATATTATCTCTTTTGGAAGTTTTATATGCATTACTATGCTATTTTATATTATTTTTGCGACTAGCCTATTAACCTAGAGCCCACTGCCAGTTTCTGTTTTTTCCTTGTTTTTGACTTATACAGAAAAGGAATCTCAAACGGAGTCCAAACAGAATAAAACTTTATGATGATTTTTCTTGGACTAGATGACACCCATGTAACATCGAGAGAGGGCCAGAAGATCCCAGAGGAGGCCACAAGCCTCAGGGGCATGCCCTAGGGGGCACCCTGAGGGCTTGTGGGCCCCTCGTAAATCCTCCAACCCTAACACCACTTCTATAAATTCCAAAATCTCCCCCAACATCAGAGGCATCTAGAAAAATACTTTTTCGCCACCGCAAGCCTCAGTTCCCGTGACATCCCATCTTGGGGCACTTTCAGGCACCCTGCCGGAGGGGGGTTCCATCATGGAGGGCCTCTACATCAACCTTGTTGCCCTTCCGATGAAGCATGCGTAGTTTACCACAGACCTACAGGTCCATAGATAGTATCTAGGTGGCTTCTTCTCTCTCTTTGATCGTCAATACAATGTTCTTCTCGATGTTCTTGGAGTTCTATCTGACGTAATACTCTTTTGCGGTAAGTTGGTTGAGATTTAATAAATTGTGGATTTATGATCAGATTATCTATGGATATTATTTGAGTCTTCTCTGAACTCTTTTATGCATGATTAAGATATCTTTGTCCTTCGAACTATCAGTTTGGTTTGGCCAACTAGATTGGTTTTTCTTGCAATGAGAGAGGTGCTTAGTTTTGGGTTTAATCTTGCGGTGTCCTCACACAGTGGCATAGTAGGGGTAGCAAGGCACGTATTGTATTGTTGCCATCAAGGATAAAAAGATGGGGGTTTCATCATATTGCTTGAGTTTATCCCTCTACATCATGTCATCTTACTTAAGGCATTACTCCGTTCTTATGAACTTAATACTCTAGATGCATGTTGGATAGCAGTTGATGTGTGGAGTAATAGTAGTAGATGCAGGCAGCAGTCGGTCTACTCGTGATAAATTTGCGCTTTTCTACCAATTGCTCGGCAGAAGCCTCCAGTGAAACCTATGGCCCCCATGTCGATTCTCCATCATGTATTTTCAAATCTATAAACTAAAATACCCAAAAAATACCTTTCTGCAATTTATTTATATTTAATTTAGTTTGCTCTTTTATTTATCTTTTGTACCTATCTTTATTAGATCTCACTCTTGTTCGTGACTGTGAAGGGATTGACAACCCATTTTTCGCGTTGTGTGCAAGTGTTTCTTAGTTTGTGCAGGTGCATAGATTAGAGATTTGCTTATGCTTCCTACTTGATTGATACCTTGGTTTTTAACTGAGGGAAATACTATCTCTACTTTGTTGCATCACCCTTTCCTCTTCAAGGGAAAAATCAACACAAGCTCAAGAAGTAGCAGGAAGAATTTCTGGCGCCCTTGCCAGGGAGGTTCTACATGAGGCCTACCAAGTACCCATCACAAACTCTCATCTCTTGCACTTACATTATTTGCTATTTTCCTCTTGTTTTCCTCTGCCCCACTTCTAAAACGCTTTCAGAAAAACACAAGAATATTTGCCATTTTATTTGCCTTATTTTTGTATGCCTTTTTGCTCGTTTGCTATCTTTTCTTGTGTTGCGAGGTGCTTTATATTTTCTTGCATCTTTTCTCACTAAATTCTATTCATATGGATCCACTTAAAGTTTTCTACTTGGATCATCTTTGATCCATATTTGCTCGTGCTAAAACCCCAACTAGTTTAGTTGAGGGAAAATCATTAGATGAGCGTGCTCATTTTGTGCGTCACCGTTTGTCTGAAAAAGGGAGACTCTTATGGAATCAAATAAATTTTTTTCTATTTTATGCTTGGAATCTTTGTGAACTTTGTGATTTTACTTGTTGCTCTAAGAACCCTAAAAAAACACCTTCCCTACCTATGTGATTTTAATGATAATGAAATCGTATCTTCTTATGAAAAGGGTGTTTATAGTTAATATGATATCGAACAAATTGAAGAATTTGTTGCTTTTAAGGGTGCTTATGAAGTTGCTTCTTTGATTAAAAAGTATGATATTACTCTCTACAAATCTGAAAATTTTGACATACTTAAATATTTCTATGAAAACTATGCTTCTAATGCCTATGTTAAAGAATTTATTGAGGGTATGTCTGCTGCTTTGGGAGAAAATAATGATATGCATGAATATATAGATAATTATTATTCTGTTGATTTGATTGAGATATCCTCCCTTGATGAACATGATGCTTGCTATTTTATGGCCATGATGCCAATATTAATTATGCTTATGGAGATGAACTTGATATAGTTCCTTATGTTAAACATGAAATTATTGCTATTGCACCCATACTTGATAGTTCCTTGAATCAAAAGCATGACTACAATGATGTTATTATAAATTCTACTAATGTTAATTGTGCTAATAATATTCCATACCCCAATCTTGGGGATGCTAGCTTTTCTATGTCCGCTACTTATTGCAATGATCATGATTGGGGTGATAATACTTCTTATGATCTCGAAAATTTATGTAAGCCTAATATGTTTGCTATAATATATAAACTGGGTTTGGAAGAGTGTCAAATCTAGGTAATAATAATCCCACTACTTTGGAGATTGATCAATCTTATGAAATTTTTGATTAAAGTGGGCTTGGAGAAGTAATGACTTTATTTTATTTTAATCCCACTATTTTGGAAGAGTACCAACTTTGCATGCATGTGGATCATGAAGAGAATATTTTATATGATAGCTATATTGTTGAATTTTTTATGATCTTACATGTAATTATTATGAGAGAGGAAAATATGGTTGTAGAAATTTTTATGTTACTAAATTACCCCTCATTATGTTGAGATTGCTATTGTTTCTTTCTTCTTCCTTGAATATGCTAGTTTTTTGCTTGCCCTGATAATTTGTTTGCTTATAAGATGCCTATGCATAAAAATTATGTTAGACTTAGATGTGTTTTTGACATGCTATATGATGCTCTCTTCGTGTTTCAATTGCTATCTTTCATGTGATCATCATTAAAATTATCAATGTCTAGCTAAAAGGCTTCAAAGAAAAGCGCTTGTTGGGAGACAACCCAATATTTTTCTTTTCTGTTTTATGAGTATACACATTATTACCTTTGTAGTAATTGTGTTTTTGTGTTTTAATTAGTGTTTGAGCCAACCAAGACTTTTGGATACTTTGGCATATCGTTGATTTGCTTTTGCTAAAAAACAGAAACTTTTGTGTCCAGTAATAGAATTGTCTAAATTCACTAGAGCATGGAATTTTTTTGAATTTTTGATAAAATATTTATACATTAATTGCCTCTATTGTCCTAATTTTTAAGAATGTTTGGAGTTACATAAGTACATGAAGTTTCCAGATCTACAGATTGTTTTGTTTGTGACAAATTATGTTTTCTATGTGTTGTTTGCTTATTTTGATGAATCTATGGGCGGTATCGGGGGCTATGAGCCATGGAGAAGTTGGAATACAGTAGATATTACACAATAGAAATTTAGATTTAGTTCACAATAGTACCTAAAGAGGTGATTTATTTTATTATACTAACGGATCTCACGAGTTTTCTGTTGAGTTTTGTGTTGTGAAGTTTTCAAGTTTTGGGTAAAGATTTGATGGACTATGGAATAAGGAGTGGCAAAAGCCTAAGCATGGGGATGCCCAAGGCACCCCAAGGTAATATTCAAGGACATACAAGCATCTAAGCTTGGGGATGCCCTGGCTGGCGTCCCCTCTTTCGTCTTCAGTCTATCGGTAAATTTACTTGAGGCTACATTTTTATCCACCACATGATATGTGTTTTGGCCGATCCTGTGGCCGAAAAATCCTCTTCGAGTCGAGGTGGCCAGGAGCACACCAATGGGACCTTAGGAAGGTATGACCACAACCCCTCCTACACAAGTACAACCATCATCTATGTTGCTTGCTGAGATCGAGAGACACGAGGAAGGAGGGCCAACCGTTCCGGCAGATGATGCCATCTGCCCCATGGAAGAGGATATGGATGATGACATGGAGCAGGCCGAGGACCCTCTCCAGTATTTCAATACCGGCTATGACAACGAAGTAACACTGATTCAACCATATAAATATGAGATGCATGTACCAAAGTCGGAACGTCCTTGGGTGTGCAGGAAGTCGTTGTTCATGCAATCCTCACAGGGCACGCCTCCAGATGCCGGTTCCACCTAAGGATGGCAATGGGTCAGGTTTGGATCGGGTTGAACAATATCAAATCCATATCCATATCCATGAAGACAGTCTTTGCCCACCCATGAAAAAATCCATGGGTGAAAAATTGTGTCCATGTCCAAATCCGATGGATATCCATATCCACTGGATATCCATTGGGTCCTCTCGAGACATATAAATAAGACTTAACACAATATTAACATAAACTCTTCCATTCTTCACCTCGTGGCAGGCTAGGCTTCACTTATGGTAAATCAACATCCAGTAACAACCTAAGATCATTTAGTATTTTTCTAACAGATGAGAATGATGAGTCATTTAAGAAGGAGGTAAAAATAAGGGAAGGGGTGTTCATGTCACGGAGGGGATTGACTATCAGCTTATAAAAGTTACGATGGGGATGGTGTAATTTCTTATGCATGTCATAGATAAAAAAAGTGTAAAATTGCAGTGGGACATTTGAACGTGGGGCACGGATAACAGATTTTTTCCCATTAAGTCATACTATAGGGTCGGGTTTGGGTATATCCATGGGTACAAGATTATATCCATGCCCTACCCACGAACAATTGGGTCGGGTTTGGGTGCCGCCCGTGGACACAAAAGTATATCCAAACCCTATCCATTCGGGTCGGATATCCATGGATATCCATGTCCATGGATAAAATTGCCATCCTTAGTTCCACCCAAGCTCAACTAATTAGCCAGAGTCGTCCAATGCTGAGCCCGGCAACACTAGGGGTGGTGCTCAGGGAGGGTTTGACAGACCCACCAGCACCTCAGCCTACCAAGAAGAAGCAGAGGAAGAGACCGACGGTGAGAAAATCCAATAAAGCTGGCAATGTTGGTTCTAGCAGCCAGATGCCTTCGACCAAGGTTGACAGTGTACCGATGAAACATGCACATTAATACTTGTCGCGGAAGAGCCAATGGTACAGGCGAATGCACCAGCTGGCATAACAGGGGATCTCAGGAGACTCCATGACCATGTGCTTTTGACAGAGAGAAGCCTCCTCGCCTCGGATGATCCAGGATACCCACTTTATATGGTTCATGTGCCGAGCAGTTGCAAGATGTACGTCCACACATGCTCCACGGACCTCTTCTTCCTGAGGTTTCATTACATCTTCCAGATGTTTCAAATGAGGACACTTGATTTTACGTTCGTCCACATGTATGCGCTGCACATGAACTACATCATCAGGAGAGAGCAAGTCACCGGTCTTGCGGTCGCGGACCCATACTACATGCATGAGGGCTTCTTTTCAATCAACGATGCCAACCGTCAATATGCGAGTTAGTACATCGAAGATTTCTTGGTCAGCAATAAGGACAAAGAAACGGTTCTCCTACCTTATCATCCGGGGTAAGTCATCCGCGGATAGCACTATAACACATACATCCTTTCGTCCATTTCAATAATTACTTTGCACACATGGAGGCTAACTTGCTCGTGTATTTTGTGTAGCGGGGGGTGTCGTGCCGTTCTCATCGTTCTTTACCCTCGTTACTGCCGCGCTCTATATTTGGACCCGTCGAAGAACATACAGAAGAAAGATTACACACACATAAAGTATGTTCTGGACAGAGCTATGTTGGGCTTCAGCATGCGGGGTGGCTACATCCAATGCAAAAACAACAAATAAGGCTGGGCTCTGTTTCGGCCACAAGACTGACTTATGTTGCATTCAGCAACCGACAAGAAGTGAGAATGATGGATTCTACATCATCCATCTAGTGATGGAGTACACAAGGGATGTGTAATCACTTTGCATGAAATCTTCATCTGATACCCATATCCAGAGATGGGCCGAAGCCTTTGGAGCCATGCCGGATAATCGACTTCAAAATGATTTCTACCGGATCCAGTAGGAAATTGCGTCCATCATCATGAAAGATGTCCTCGAAGAGAATGGAATGTTCTACGGTGGCCAAATATCGCGAGTTGACGTCCGAACACGCATTGCCCTACAACGTCAGGACATGACGCCTTTCACTAAGCTTGGGTCCGTCCTCCCGGATATGGACAGATGGGAAGAGTGCACTACTTAAAAACAATGTGTCTATTTAGTAACTTGTTACTTTTTGTATGACAAAACTTCGAATGTCTCAGTACGACGAAACTATTAGATGTATGGTACCGCGCTCTAGTTAATTACTTTCGGTACGATGAAATTTGTTAACTATGTTTACTATATATGTTGCTTCCATTTCATAACTGTTTCGTTCAATTCGCTTCATGATATATATATATATATGTGTGTGTGTGTGTGTGTGTGTGTGTGCATCTCTGACAGGTATATAGATTAACGATGGCGAGGAAGTGGTATGCCGTGTATGTAGGGCATGTTCCGGGTGTGTATGATGAGTGGCCAGAGTGTCAGGCCCAAGTCTCTGGCTTCTTCGGCGGAAGCCGGAAAGGGTTTGATAGCAGAGCGGAAGCCGAAGCTAGTTACTTGAGATTCATAGCACAACATGGGATTCAGAACCAGCGCCGTTGCAAAAACTACTACATAATACCGCTTTTGATCATCATGATTGCTCTTATCTCGTATGTCATAGTTTATGTAGATGACGAAACATGTGTCTACAGTGACAATGTGAGAGACATGTGATCATTAACTTGTATCGCTATTTCGAGATGATGATGAGATCGACATCATTTGTGTTTGATAATGATGCTATGATGAGACTATGTTATACCACTTCGATGATGATGATGAGACATCCGTTTTTCATATAGTTTCAGTGTATGTGTATGTTGTAATTGTATAAAACCTGTAAAAATATGAATATAGCAAAATAAAAAAATACTAGCAGTAGCGTGGGGTTTTGGAGTAGTACCAGCGCTGCGTTACCAGTAGCGTTGGTTGTAGGGCCATGCTACTAGTATTAGCAGTAGCGATGGACAGAGGCGCGCTACTACTAGACATAGGTAGCAGTAGCGCTGGTTGAAAAAAGCTCTACTGCTAAAAATTAGTTGTAGTGTCGTAGCAGTAGCGCGCCTGCCCTCGCTATTAATAGCCAAAAAACCAGCGCTACAGGTAAGGGTTTTCCTAGTAGTGTGATATGTGTTTTTCTTGCAGCGTCTTGTATGATATGATTCTTTGCTTTTTAGTTTGCCACAATCATCCTTGTTGTACACACCTTTTGAGAGGGACACACTTTAATCATGAATTTATTAGAATACTCTATGTGCTTCGCTTATATCTTTTGAGCTAGGAAGTTTGCTCTCGTACTTCACTTATAACTTTTTAAGGTGGCTTTATTTTATAGAAATTGTTGAACTCTCATGCTTCACTTATATTATTTCGAGAGTCTTAAACAGCATGGTAATTTTCTTAGGTTATGAGTTTAGTTCTATTATGATGGGCATCCAAGAGGGATATAATAAAAAAATTCATATAAAGAGCATTGAATATATGAGAAGTTTGATTCCTTGCATATTGTTTTGAGATATAAAGATGGTGATATTAGAGTCATGCTAGTTAGTAACTGTGGATTGGTAGAAATACTTGTGTTAAAGTTTGCGATTCTTGTATCATGCACGTATGGTGAACCGTTATGTGATGAAGTCGGAGCATGATTTATTCTTTGATTGTCTTCCTTATGACTGGCCGTCGGGGACGAGCGATGGTCTTTTACCAATCTATCCCCCTAGGAGCATGTGTGTAGTACTTTGTTTCGATGGCTAATGAATTTTTGCAATAAGTATGTGAGTTCTTTATGACTAATGTTGATTCCATGGATTATACGCATTCTCACCCTTCCACCATTGCTAGCCTCTGTAGTACCGCGCAACTTTCCTAGGTGCATTAAACCCACCATACACCTTCCTCAAAACAGCCACCATACCTACCTATTATGGCATTTCATAGCCATTCCGAGATGTATTGTCATGCAACTTCCACCATCCTGCATATCTTTTTTCTAGTATCGAGTTGTACTTCTTGATTTGTAAGTAAATAAAAGTGTGATGATCATCATTATTAGAGCGTTGTCCCATGTGAGGGAAGGATGATGGAAGATATGATTCCCTCACAAGTTGGGATGAGTCTCCGGACTTCATAAAAATAAAAGAGGCCAAAGAAGCCCAAAAAAGAGGCCAAAGAAGCCCAAAAAAAGAAAAAGGAAAAAAATGAGAGAAAAGAGAGAAGGCACAATTGAAAGAACATGTGGTGCCCCCATGTGTGGTTTTGGTAATTGATGACATTCTCTATGGACTAATGGTTGCATTGAGTTATATTTGAAGGATTTGTCCATAGGAATTTCTTGAAGGCCATGTTTTGGTTTCAAGGAGTCTATGAGTTGACCAAGGTGCTATTCGTGAATTATCAAAAGATTGGTCATGTGAGTGTTGAGATTATTGCAAGCATGTCTTGAAGAAGAAGATTGTATGGTCATTCATGTTGACCTTCAAGACATCATCCAAATTAAGAGAGTTGGAAAGATTCAAGGTTGATCAAGACTAAGTACAGAGAGTGATTCAAGTTGATCAACACACAAATAATAGAAGATGTATCAAGAGGGATCAAGTGATCCCATGGTATGGTAAACATTGTCCATTACGCTTTGTGTACTAACCCATGGTCTACGTGAGAGTTCTATGTGGGCTTAGGTATGTTTCCATGGTCTTGCGTCAAGAGGAAGATATCATACAACCCATGGACAGGATGACATCAAGTGGTGATCGTCATCAAGATTGCGGCGTGCAAGGTCAAGTGGAACATCATGAAGAGATCAAGTGCTTGAAGCTTTCCGTCCATTGTGGTGACAATGGACTTGTGAAGATGTGCCGAAGAGTGGCTCACCCATAGTGGAGTATGGGGGAGCAATCAACTAGTCTTCATCGACCCAACGCAATCAAGAAAGGTGGTCCATCTTGAGGAGGACAAGATCGTCATCATCTAGCTCAAGTGGATCATGCGCAAGGCAAAGGTTTTCCATTCATAGGTTTTCTATTTTACCGGTCTCATGGTGGTAGTTGGGAGACCGGGTTATAGGATCGATTGCCCTACTATCAAGGGGGCTCTCAAGTTGGTAGCTTGATCGTATCACTCATAGAGAGCTCAAACCATTGCATCCTTTCATAATCCTTCTTGGTTATTGTTTGGTTCTCTTTGTGAGTAGAGCTCATGGTCATCTGGATGACAAGCTCGAGTTCATCGAAAACGGAGTTCACATGCATCTTCTATGATGTTTTCGATGTTGGAGGTTATGCTGGTTCTTCTCTTTTGGAGGTTTCTCTCTTCTATATCTTGGCATACCTCCCCTGCCTCTTCTTACTATGTCGTTGTTGGACGCTACTTGTTGTGATCAATCCAAAAAGCTTGAGTTTTCTCAATTCAAAGCTCATTTGCAGAAGTTGTGGCAGTTCTGGAGTTCTAGTTTTCCTAGAGCATTACTTTTGCTTGTAAGTAGCATAAGAGAAGCGCCAGCGGTAATACCACGGCCCCGGCGTGGCAGTGCTGCTGAAAGCCATAAGGGGTAGTACCACTATGAACAGCCCATGGCCACAGGCAGTAGTACTGCTCTGGTTCTTCACTAGTACCGCCTCGACTCGAGACCTGCGTGTCTTGTGTCGGGTTCAGCGCCAGTAGAAGCGGTAGTAGGAGCGGTAATACCGCTTGTAAGCGGTAGTACTTCTGTCGGCGTTCTGGGAACCAGGGTACCTAGGCCTGCCTGCCTGCGGCCCATGACGTGGCACCATCGATGGCCTGGTACGGCCCAACTTCAGCATCGACAAGACAAAGACCCTCGCGAGGGGCCAAGCCTCACGAGGCGGACGGCACCAAGACCTCCTGAAGGAGCAGCCTTCCCAGGCGGCCTTCTGAGGAGCGGAGATTTCTATGCAAGCGCTCGCAGGTTGAGGTGATGCCTACCATGATGACCAAGGCCAGGCGCGTGCCAGCGGGTGCAGAGTGACAGGTTTCCTATTTGGTGCTAAGGAGGCAAGCGCAGGTGTAGAGTCCCAAGGAATCAACCAAAGGTTACCATTTGCGTGCAACAATACCAAGACCGCCAGGACGGCAGGACATATGTCGTCGTCGAGCCCACCACAATGTCACGACCAGAAGTTTTGCAGGCGAAGATCACCTTTCATCTGTAGAAGATGTACTACTTCTCCCCCTTCAAAATTGGCCACTGTGGGATCCCTTCCCGCCTAAGTTTTGGGGGAAGAGGATCGAGGCCACTATAATAAATATAACTTAGCCAACACCATAGAAAGAGAGAGCTCTCAAAAACCACCACAAGCACAAGAACAAGCCTCCTGAGGTTGTTCTCCCCCTGTACTAGTTCATTCTCAGCCCACGCGATGCTAATCCACCACAAAGCAGGAGTAGGGTTTTACACCGCAAGGTGGCCCAAACCTGTGTAAACTCCCGTGTCCATTTCCTTTCCTATTCATCGAGCTAGGCCGTGAGAGTAGCGAGTTGGCTGGCTGGAGAGATTGAGTTCTTTTCACATGCCCTAGAGTTCGAACCTTTCTTGGGTCTGCGGAGCCTTGAAGCCGACATTTAGCGCGCGAGGTAGGGGCGTGTCGAAGCCTCTCTTCCGTCGGTTGTTTCGCCATCACTCCACTGTTCTCACGGCGGATGCTCGTCGAGTTCGTGCTGAGCACCGGGCAGCCCTCCCCACGCGTGTTGCCCTGACGGTACCCGCGGGCAATGGTGCTCCCCGCCGCTCCCCATCACCTGTGACCAATGCCGCCACCGGCCCTACGGCCCATGAGCAACAGGACTCATTGTTGCCTCCCTCCGTGCGATGCAACAGCCGCACTGCCACTCAGTCGCTGACCCAAGCCGCTGCTTCGTCTTCCCATGCTCGTCGCCGGCTCGCAAACGCGTAGGTGGCGCTGCTCATGGTGCGTGATCTTCTGCGCTACCGCCTGGCTGATGACCTCTACGAGGAGTGACCGGACCGCCTCGTCAAGCTCGTCAGTGCTGGTGCAGAGGCTCCTGCGCCATCTCGTTCGCTGCCTCCCCTGCAGCCTCAAGTCAGAGACGTGGCCCACGGAGCTCCTCCTCCTCCTCCTCTCTGGTAAGATGTCGTCCCAGAGCCAAGGCGTGAGCCCTCCCCCCCAGCAATGAACAAAGTTGTCGGGTTGTGTAGTGGCCTCAGGGAGAGGCGTGTGCGCTCCCAGCACCCCTGGCACCCCCTCGCCAAGATTGTGTGTACCCCGAGTTGGTTGCACGTGGGCGTTAAGACCAGGTTCTCCCTTCATGACGGGCTCCAGTGAGCATGGCAGGTTGCCGGGCATACACTCCAGAGTTATGCCGTGTCGTCTGGCCCGGCAAGTTCAAGCCGGATCTGCATCCGCGCTATGATGGGACCACTAACCCAGCCGAGTTCCTCCAGCTCTACGAGCTGAGCATCGAGGCGGCGAGTGGTGATGAGAAAGTCATGGAGAACTAGTTCCCCATGGCTCTCAAGGATGGTGTGTGCTCGTGGCTCCTGAACCTCCCAGTGGGGTCGATCTCCTCCTGGGACGAGCTACAGGAGCATTTCATCGCCATCTTCCAAGGTACCCACGGCCACTCTCCTGCCGCGGGTGACCTGTGGTACATCAAGAAGCAACCAGGGGAGACCTTGCACAAATACATCCAGTGCTTAACCAACGTCCGCCTCAAGATCCCCAAGGTGTCGGACGAGGCCATCATCTCAGCATTCACTGATGGCATCCAGGACGTCAACATGAAGGAGGAGCTCACCATACACGAGGACCTGTGCTCAGCTCTGGAGATGTTCAACATGGCGACCAGGTGTGCGAGGGTAGAGGAAGGTTGTCTCTCACTCCTTGAGCTCCCAGAGAACGACCCAGAAGACAAGAAGGCCAAGGCGAAGGACGTGAAGCACAAGGTCCGGGTGGTGCTCGCAGCCAAGCCCGAGATGAAGTGCGGTTGTGATCACCCTTAGTCTTCCAAGGGCAACCGCCCGTTTTGCGTCTTCCACAACATGCACAACCACAACACCAATGACTACCAAGAGCTCAGGGCCATTCGAGACAGATGCCTTGGCCGCTGCCCTGAGCGCAACGACCATGGCTACGGCCGCGGAGGAGGTTGCGGCTGTCGGCGTCCTAGATATGGGGGTATCCAGCCCTGCATGCCTGCGGCCCACCACGTGGATCCATCGACGGCCTGGTACGGCCCAGCTTCAGCATCAACAACACAAGACCCTTGCGAGGGGCCAAGACTCGCAAGGCGGATGATGCCAAGACCCCTGAGGGGATCGGCCTCCTCAGGATGGCTTCCGAGGGGCGAAGAGTTCTATGCAAGGTTTACCTCACGAGGCTCAGCTGACATGAGCCATGACGACCAAGGCCAGGCTGTCACGACCGGTTTTCCAATAAAAATATTTATTGAGAAACCAATCTTTTGAGTCCAGTATGAGAGAAATCCTCCTCACTGGTAGACAAATTCTTGATACAATAAGCCAGTAGCATAAAATATATTACAGGGTCGAACTACGGTGGCTCAACCAAATTATTACAAGCACACCAATAATTATACATAATGGCGGACATGGCACAGTGGTGTGGAGGCATACTACTGACTCGAGGATAGGGCGGTGGTGGAAAAACACAGCGGGGAGAGAAATACAAGACTCTAAGTCTGTCATCTCATCGAGCGTCGAGGTGAGGCTCGATGAATTTATTTGGTAGCGGAAGCGGATATAAAACAGTGACCAAATCCAGGGTCGCACGAGACTGACTGGGACTCCTCTAGGTGTCGGACTCGCTATCATACTCTTCATCCATGAGATCGCCTTCATCAGCATCTGGCCAAATCAACAAGCCAGTGAGTACTTTGAAAGTACTCGCAAGACAGTTCGGACGTAAGATATAACAAATGCATGCATGGATGCGTCATGAATAATTCACCAAGGTACATTCAAAAATTAGCATAACAAGGTAAGTAAAAGGGAAACAGCGGTAGTCCGCCTGAAATCCCAATAAAACACAAATGAATACCGATCGGGTGTCTGAAGCGACACCTCGAAAGGTTAATAAATAAATAAAAGGAAATGATGCCACAGTCGGGCGCCTTAGCGACGCCACATAAAGGGCTTTAAAAGAAATGCCACAGTCGGATGTCGGGGCGACATCACAAAAAGGGCTTTAAAAGAAATGCCACAGTCGAACGTCGGGGCGACATCACAGAAAGGGCTTTAAAAGAAATGCCACAGTCGGACGTCGAGGCGACATCACAAAAAGGGCTTTAAAAGAAATGCCACAGTCGGACGTCGGGGCGACATCACAGAGAGGGCTTT